>NW_020211700.1:0-1888 GCF_003070985.1 Temnothorax curvispinosus | reverse complement strand
TTCACAATTATTATATCTCGCACGCGCTTTGTTATAATGTAGAACTTTGCGACACGGCTTACGGGAACGGTCACGGGCAGAGTCTCCGGTGTATTACTCTCCGTCGCGGCTTCTTCGACGGTCCCTTATATTGCTTTGAGTTATGCCCTGTCGACACTTTTCCGCCGGGTTCGACGGTCCCCCGAATGAGGTCGGTCAGTGACCGAGCGCATTCGCAATCTCGCTGTACTCCCGCGGTTCCGCGATTGTCGAAATGCGTTGTCGCACATTCCTATGCATCTCGCAATATTGTGTCGAAATGCGTTGTCGCACATTCTTATGCATATCGCAATAGTTCGATTGACGCGGAAGCTTGATGAACTTCCGCGTCCGCGTCAGCGTAAATTGAGGAGTCTTTCGAAAGACAATTTCCTCGAAGTCTTTCGAAAGGCTATTCTATAATTTTATTATAAATAATTTAATAATTACCCGTTGAAATTTTAGATTACAACATCCCTCCCCCGTTAAAAAGAGAAAACGAGGTTCGCGAGTTTTCGCTATATTCTTTAATTTATACTTTGTTGTATACCCCTTTCTATATTTTTTCCTTATATATATTTTACATTTTATAATACCCGTGTACATTATTTTGGTATAATCGTTTACTATTCTATTAAAACCTAGTACTTACACTACGTTTTAAAATTGATTTCGGAAATCCGTATGGTCGAAATGATCTTTCTTCGTCGTATAATGTAAGTGGTGATCGTGGGTTCTTTTTCTTTTTTATTAATACGTATATTACAGTGCTTACTATGGCTAATGTAATTATACCGCTCGCTGTCATTGGGTATATGAATTGTTTTCGGACGTAAAAATTTCGGTCGTCGTCCTCTAGGTCAGTATTCATTTTTTGTATTTGTGTTTTTAATTCTGTCAGTTCAGCTCGATGCTGAGTTAAATCGTCCGTTGTCTCGTTCCGTAATGTGATCGTTTCATGGTCATATGTAAGCGAAATATTTACTTCGGGTAAATATGTCTCTATATCTGTCTCGTATATTGTCTCTTCCTTTTTTTTATGTTATTTTTCTATAAAAAGTTTTAATTTGTTTACATGTAGGCGCATTATTTTTCTTCTTTTCTTTATAGTATAATTAACATCTGAATTCTTTTCGATAATTGTGTACGGTCCTGTCCATAGGGATTCAAGTTTCTTTGAACGTCCTCGTCGTAACATTTCATTGTGCATGAGTACTCTGTCACCTACACGAAAACTGGTTTCTTTAGTCTTTGTATCATACTGTTTTTTCGCTTTAACCTTTTCCTTTTGTACGTGTTCCCTGGCAACTTTGTTGGTCGCTCTTAATCTTTCCCGTAACTCTTGTGCGTAATCATCATAGTTATACGTGAGTTTAGGTGGTTTTGTCAGTGCTGTCGGTAATTCAGCTTGGTGACCGACTAGCTCAAACGGTGTATACCCCGTCGCTGTGTGCGGCGTTGTATTATATGCGAATATCGCAAACGGTATCCACTCATCCCAATCCGTTTGGTCCTCGTTTATGTAGTGTCGCAGGTATTCTGCTAATGTTCGGTGGGATCTTTCGAGTGCTCCGTTGCTTTCGGGATGATACGCGGTAGTTTGAATTTTGTTTATCTTCAAGAGTTTACAGGTGTTTTTGAATACCTCGCTCAAAAAATTCGTGCCTTGATCGGTCAGAATTTTTTCTGGAATTTCATGCTCTAAGACAATTTTTGTCACAAATTGCTTACTTACTGTACTTGCTTCTTGGTTTGGAATTGATATCGCTTTATTATATTTCGTTAAATTATCTTGAAATGTTAACAAATATTTATTTCCATTCGTTGTAATCGTAAGTGGCCCTACAATATCCAAAGCACATTTCTCGAA
>NW_020211699.1:0-14609 GCF_003070985.1 Temnothorax curvispinosus | reverse complement strand
TGCCCGCTCCACCGCCGGGGTACGTGCCCGCTCCACCGCCGGGGTACGTGCCCGCTCCACCGCCGGGGTACGTGCCCGCTCCACCCCCGGGGTACGTGCCTGCTCCTCCACCAGGGTACGTGCCGGCACCTGGCACGAGCATTCCGGGATACCGCCCGGGATAACTAATGTAATAAAAATAAATAAATAAAATAAAAAGTTTATATATCAGTAATCAGTATATAAATCTTCCACAAATAGGTAAATCCTCTTTCTCTCTTATCTTCCTTTTCTTTCTTCTCTTTCTCTTTTTCTTTTTTTTTCGATACGTTGTATACGTACATATGTGTGTGTGTGTGTGTGTGTGTGTGTGTGTGTGTGTGTGTGTGTACACACATATATATTGTAATATATATATAATACAATACAGAAGATGCCCGTTCTAGATTGGAGGATGATCCTGCTCGCGCCTCATCCTAGTAAGTAGTGTAGACGGGTAAAAATCATAGATAATTAATTATTTTTATCCGTTTACACTATACACACTAGAATGAGCCGCGAGTAGGATCATCTTTCCTGTCTAGAACGGGCAAGGGCTGCGGTCCAATTCACGCTCATAACGCTGTTCGCGCGGTTCTGGTGTAGGGAGCAGCATATCTGTCTCCCTTCCGATTGGTCAGCCCCCTCTCCTGCGCTAGCAAGAGGGGTTGAGAGTTACGAGGTTAGCAGAACTGAGTTACGACGACCGTTAGATTTTTACTGACTCTCGTGGCTGTTGCGTGGTCTGCAATAAAGTATTATTTTATCAGCAGTAATCGAGGGTGTAATTATTCCTCGATTCCTCTCGTCAAAACGTCGGTAGTAGGCCGACACCCGGAGGCATAATCGACCTCCTGTGGTACTGAATTCCTACATTGGTGACCCCGACTGAAAAACATGCAACGGTTCTTGCACAAATTGCTACCGAAAGCCCGAGTCAGAGATAAATCCTCGTGTGGACCAGTCTTCCCCGAGGAACGGACGCAGAAGTAGCGGATCGAATTAACCGCAACCGCAAGGTACATTCTTATGCCCGCGTCCCTGGCTGTTATTTGCCCACGCTGCGGCCAGCCAGCCTTGCCGCGCCGAAACATTTTTCGGGCGGCCATTTTTCTTGCCGCGCTTTTTGCACGAGGCACGAGGCGGGCACGTGAGATCCCACCGGCGCCCGGGTGGCCACAGCGGTTCTGCCGTCTTGTTACCACGACCATCCCCTGGTGTGCGTCTGGCCCTTCTCCGCCGCCGCCGTTACCGCTTTCTCCTGATGGTGTGCGACCGGCTTTTCTTCGCCGATGCCACGGATCGTCAACGTCGCTGTCGCCTCATCAATTTGATTGCGTGAAGCCAACGACACCGGCGCCTTGGATCCCGTCGTCGTTGAGACATTTAATGCGTGAAAGCCAACGTCTCCGGCGCCTTGGGTCCCATCGTCACCGGGGCTTTGGATTCTACCCAGACTACAGTAATTTAAACGAGGGATAGTAATCCGCCCCGCGCCGTCATTTCTTAACACTCGTGTCGTTTATATCGTTTATATCGTTTAATGCTCGTGTTATATTTAACGCTCATGTTGTTTATGCTGTTTATCGCTCTCGTTTTGCTAGTAGCTTACTGTAAATTTAGAACAATGTCAAACGCAGATCTTACAGCTGCCCAAGCCCGAGCGGAGGTAGCGAAAAACCAGCTCGCGCAATTACAAACCCAGTTCACGCAATTACAAGCCCAGTTTGCGCAATTGCGTACCCAGTTGAGTGATTAGGGCCTTGATACAGTTAATTCAAACGCGATTGATAATAATATGCAAATTCCGTGTATAGATAACTTCTGGGTTCCCAAGCTCCCCCCGTTTTCACAAATTGACCCAGCATTGTGGTTTATCCAGGCTGAGATTCTCATGAGAAATTCTAGGATCACTGCAGAGTTCACTAAAGCCGATACCGTACTCGCTGCACTCGATGTCGAAGTATTGGGATACGTAAGGGACATAATTACTTTAAACCCTTCCCCAACGGATATTTATGAGATTAAAGCTCGAATTATCGCGGCATATGCACCTTCGGTCGAAACAAAATTGCGAAAACTTTTAACGGGACAAGTCGGGACCGACGGAAAACCTTCGTTAATCCTTAGTCGACTGCGCAGTCTTAATGACGGGTACATAGATGATAATGTAATAAAATCAATTTTTTTGGACCATCTACCACCCAAACACCGCGCGATCCTTGTAGCCTTAGGCGTTACCGACCTCAACCGTCTAGCCGAGGCCGCCGACCAAATGGCTAAGAGCAATATCGGAGGCGAGTCTTACGCGTCCGCCGTAAACAAGGGAATTACACCCCCTCTCGCAAAAACCGTGATGCAGCAATTTAGCGATATGATTGCCGATATGACGGCCTCATTTAAAAAAGAATACGAAAATCTGGGAAAAACACTAAATTCGTGTTCGCAATCCAATTCCCGTTCGTTGAAAGATCCAAAAAACTAAATCAGCCTTTCCGTTCGGAGACGGTCGGTAAAGGCCTTCAAATTTCTAACCGTCTCCACGTCCGTGATCGTACCAGTGGCCAAATGTTCCTTGTCGATACAGGCGCGGATATCTCTCTTGTACCCGCTATCGATAGGATCAAGGGAAAGTCCTCCGAATTAAAGTTCTTCGCAGCAAATGATACGCGTGAGCTTGACCTCGGTTTAAGACGGCCAATTCGATGGAATTTTTGCATTGCCGCAGTTCCGTACCCCATCATTGGCGCCGACTTACTATCGCACTACGGGTTAATAGTAGATTTAAAACGACGTCGTCTTATAGATTGCACTACTAAATTATATACCCTCGCGACTAAAATACCGGCCCCGATACATTCGATTAATACAATTAAACCTTCCTCTGAGTTTTCCAAAATACTCAAGGAATTTCCGCAAATAACAGGAGCCCTTCCCCTCGCCCCGCCGTCCAATTGTGACGTGTTTCATCATATTATCACCACCGGCCCTCCAGTCGCTGCGCGTGCTAGGCGCCTTCCTCCTGATAAACTTAAGGCCGCAAAGGCCGAGATCAGAGCTTTAGTTGAAGCAGGCATTTGCCGCCCCTCTAGCAGTCCATGGGCCAGTCCCATTCATTTAGTCCGTAAAAAAGACGGCACCTGGCGGGTGTGCGGCGATTACCGCGGTGTAAATGCAATCACGCGACCTGATAGATACCCCACCCCCCACCTGCATGACTGTTCCGTTAATCTACACGGCAAAACAATCTTTTCATCCCTTGACTTATATAAAACCTATAATCAAATTCCAATGTCTCCCGAGGACATTGAGAAAACAGCTATCATAACCCCTTTCGGGTTATTCGAATACTTATTTATGACCTTTGGCCTTCGTAATGCCGGTCAATCTTTTCAACGTTATATAAATCGCGCTTTAGGCGATCTAGATTTTGTTTTCATTTATATGGATGATATCCTAATTGCTTCCTCTTCTCCAGAGGAGCACGATAAACATTTACGCATAGTATTTCAAAGGCTTAAAGAGTTTTACCTTCGCCTTAATGTTAAAAAATGCGTGTTTGGCGCACATGAACTAAAGTTTCTCGGGTATATAATAAATGGTAAAGGAATCAGCCCCAACCCAGAAAAAGTTGAGGCGATTACCAAATTTCCTAGACCCAAAACCATCGCCGACCTACGCCGTTTTCTCGGCATGATAAATTTTTACCATCACAACATCCCTCGCGCGGCAGAATCTCAAGCACCACTAAATGCATTACTAGTCGACTCGCGTAAAAACGATAAGCGTGTAATCGTATGGTCTGACAAATTAATCGAAGCGTTTGAAAAGACCAAAAACGGCCTCGCTAACGCTGCAATGCTGGTGCATCCCCATATTGACGCGGATATCCGTATAGTCGCGGATGCTTCCAATTTCGCCATGGGGGCAGTTCTTGAATAGAAAAAACGGGATACTTGGGAGCCCTTAGCATTTTTTTCGCACAAATTCTCCCCCGCGCAAACTCGGTATAGCGCTTACGACCGAGAGCTCACGGCAATTTTTGAAGCCGTTAATTACTTTCGTCATTTTGTAGAAGGACGCAAGTTTAAAATTTTGACCGATCATAATCCGCTCATGTACGCGTTTATGCAACGGTCTGACAAGGCGTCCCCGCGACAACTACGCCAATTGTCATATATCGCGCAGTTCACAACGCATCTTGAACATGTCGCTGGTTCACAAAATGTTGTCGCGGATTCGCTTTCGCGAATCGATTCCCTGCGTTTGCCGGTTGAATTCAATCTTAATGAGCTCGCCGAGCTGCAAAAGAACGACGAGCAACTCAAGTTGATTGCTAACGCCCCCGATTATCCTTTAAAGTTGAAGAAAATTCAGTGGGGCCCAGATCACACAACTGTATATTGCAAAATCTCGGGCGAAGCTATTCGGCCATATGTTCCCGATAGTCTCCGCGTTAAAGTATTTCAAATGTTTCACAACCCAGCCCATCCGAGTGGCAAAATTACCGATCGCACTATCCGACAGCGTTATGACTGGCCTGACATGCACCGCGATATCGCTAAATGGTGTAAAAACTGTATCGAATGTCAGCAAGCGAAAATCTCTCGTCACGTAAAACTAACTCCTGAGCACTTTGTTGCTCCCGACGGGCGATTTGATCAGGTGCATATTGACATTATCGGCCCATTGCCTCCTTCTGAGGGTTACTCTTATTGTCTCACTATGATCGACAGATTTTCGCGTTGGGCCGAGGCAATTCCTCTTAAAGATATCTCCGCACAAACCGTTGCTAGAGCATTTTACGACGCGTAGATTTCCCGTTACGGAATCCCTCGATTACTAACTACGGATCAGAGAGCCCAATTCGAATCCCGCCTATTCGAGGCGTTACTTTCACTAATCGGTTGCGAACGAATTCGTACAACCGCCTACCACCCGGCGTCAAACGGCATAATTGAACGTTGGCACCGGGTGCTTAAAGCCGCAATCATGTGCCATGCCGATGCGTGCTGGACGCGTACTTTGTCTACCGTTCTATTAGGACTTCGGTCGCACGTCCGTGCTGACACAAATGCGTCTCCCGCCGAATTTATGTTTGGGATGACTTTACGACTTCCCGGGGAATTCTTTCTTCCCGATGATTTTACACCTAACACTAATTATTTCCTTGAAGAGTTTCGCGAATATATGCGCCAGGTCCGACCGGTTCCCGTTGCGCACAAACATAAAAAACTTTTACTTTAAAGATTTATATAATTGTACCCATGTGTTTTTACGCAACATGGCTAAAAGGGCGTTAGAGCGCCCGTATACCGGTCTGCACAAAGTAGTACAGCGCATCTCGGAGCGTGTATTCAATATTGATATCAACGGGAACACAAAAAGCGTGATTTATTAAAACCGGCATATTTTGTCCCTGACGACCCCGCCGACCTCCCATCAACCTCCGAAAACATACTCAACCGGAATGTAAATCTGAATCCAGCGCTTAAGACCTACTCTCGTAAGACTGTCACATTTGCGCCGTCCACTAAACCAAAGTGATTTAATTGTAAGACAAAATTCTACTCTATATAATGTTATTAGATATAAGTCGGCTCAAATTACGTATTTTTAGTTAAGGTATTGTTAACCTCGTACAATAGCACCTGGCCAAACGCATAAGCTCATTCGCTTAGTGCAATATTACTTATTATTTGTTTCGTTAACACTCGGGGGGGAGTGTGTAGGGAGCAGCATATCTGTCTCTCTTCCGATTGGTCAGCCCCCTCTCCTGCGCTAGCAAGAGAGGTTGAGAGTTACGAGGTTGGCAGAACTGAGTTACGACGACCGTTAGATTTGTACTGACTCTTGTGGCTGTTGCGTGGTCTGCAATAAAGTATTATTTTATCAGCAGTAATCGAGGGTGTAATTATTTCTCGATTTCTCTCGTCAAGACGTCGGTAGTAGGCCGACACCCGGAGGCATAATCAACCCCCTGTGGTACTGAATTCCTACACTGGCTGCGATTGCAGCGCCATCTCTGACAAGATCCGGCAACTACTGTTGCACGCAACATTGCTCTTCTTGTCATTCTGTCATTCTGCATTCGTATTTGCATTACTAAAATAATTTTTTGATGGATCTTTTTTTGTACGCATTGAATCTTACTTCTACTTGCACGATATTATTCCTACATGTTTTCCCAAGGGCAGATGATAAACATTATGTACGTATAAAATGCAGAATTTTTGTTTTAAGTAAATATTGTCGTCAGGTGACAGCTGTATGTGCCCAAATAAGTAACATTTTTAATTTTTTTGTGTTTTTGATATAAAATCGCGTTTTGTACCCTAGATTTTTGTGCGTATTTTAATTCTAGACCAAAAACTTGCAATTCTGTAAAGCCAATTAAAAGATCCATCGAAAAACGATAATGTCGGTAAATTATACGGCTGCAGGATCCCCTTAAGAGGGCAATTTATACCACAAGCACAAATGATTACTATTTTAAAATAACGTTTACAAAAAGTAAAAGATGTTCCGTGGACATTGTCGAAAACAATTACTTTCGTTCAAGAGTCACATCACAAAGTACTGCTTGGGAGATACGTGCTTTTAAAAATAGAAATAAAAATTCTGTGCAAATGCAGTATTACAATGCTTATTGCATTTAAGTATTATTAGAAAAAAATTGCTTAATATTAAGAAACAAGATGATTTAAGTAAATTAGTACAGCGATATGAAAGTAATATGGAAAATTTGAACCCTGATGCAATACGAAAAAGTTTAGAAGAATACTTTTCGATTAAACGAGATGCCGTCGAATTTCTTACTGCTATTTGTACAAAATATGATTATGTAAGAAATCTGGTAGAGCATCAAGTTATTTGTACTAGTCGGTGCAAATCATGTGGTAATACAAAAGTTATTATTATTGATAACAAGATAGTTGTCCCAATTTCTATTAAAATTTTGAAGAAAAAATGTGATCTTAATGATTTATTAAAGACTACATTTTTACATTGGTGTCAATCACATGACAAATCATGCGAACATTGTGCAGGAAATGATATAATGTTTAAAAATGAATTAACGTTGACAAAAAAAATAGTTATTATTCATTTAGTTTTGTTTTCATTACAAGATAATAAAGTAATAAAAATACCACAGAAATTTAATTTAAATGGCATATCAACAACTGAAGTATCAATAGCTAAACAGCAGTATAAAGTAATGAATGCTATATATATATATTTCATGATGGTTCATGTATTGAGAATGGTGATTATACAAATATGTGTAGAGAAGGGACATCTTGGACTAAAATTGATGAGAAACAAAAAATGATTACGAAAAAAGACCGATAGCCTACAGGTGCTAAAAATATTTATATATTATTTTTACAAAAAGTTGATAATAAAAATTAAGCAACCATTATCAAATATTTTTATGTGGCATCAAACATGTCTCTCATTTATTCATTTACATATCAATGATTATATTTTAATTATAAAAGACGATGAGAGTGGTGGTACCCGGGAAAAAATATTCATATCTGACCGTATACATTTATATATGAACATGTAAAACCTATATATGTTCATATATGTTCATATATAAATAAGATATGAACAGATATAAGTTTTACATGCCCATATATAGAGCATATATAATCATATATGGTTATCTATTGCCATATATGATCAAATCGTATATTATACATGACACAAGATCTGATCATATAAGTTCATATATGGTCAGACATATTATTATGTGTAGCAGATATGACACTATACATAATCGTATCTGGCCTTACATGATCGTATATAAAGAATGTTTGGCCATGTATTATCAGATATAATTATATATGGTCATACATAACTATATCGGCACTGTACATGATCATATATGACAAGACGCGATGTATATATGACCAGACTGGGATATAATGCGATATAAAATGTCCAGGAAAAATATTCATATCTGACAGTATATGAACATATATAAATGAGATATAAACAGATATAAGTTTTACATGCCCATATATAGAGCGTTTATATATATATATGTGTGTTTTAAGTCCGACAAAGTCCATATTGGCACGCAGTTTAAAAAACTGAAAAATGTATTTAATAATAATTGATATTGTGAAATATTATTAAGCACCCAGATCCACTTCGACCAAAAACGGCATCTCATTGCTTGTGTTATTTTAAATTTTTCTTTTTTTCTAATTTTGCATAAGACACTTAATCTTTTTTAATTGACATATTAATTTTTATCAAATATTTTTATAAACAATGAAATTTTACCTTCGTGAAAAAAACTGTTATATAATATATATTATAGTTCTTATAAATAAATATATTAATTGTATTATTTTGCAAACATAATATCTTATAATTTAAACTGAAAATCATATATAATCATATATGAACTTATATAGTCATATAAAATTATATATGATCAGATCAGATATTGCATCTCAAAGTATCTGATAGATGGCATTCGATGGGATCTGTTTCTCGTATTTAAAATTTGACCAACAGTGTTATAAGAATGGTATCAAAAGACACGACACTGTCTCGCGCTATGAAGCGACACAATTTTTGTATGATCAGTTGTATCGTGGAGTCCACTCTTTTATAATAAAGTGGCACACTTAAAAAATAACTTTTGAAAATATATAACTGTTCTGAAACTTACTTAAATATATATGTCCAGATTGAACTGTGTAACGGCCTGACTTTATCGAACGCGGACTGGTTTACAGGATCGGGAGTTCGATGAAAGGCCCAGAGACAGTAATCAATTTGCCATGTGACAGTAACGTACAATTTATTCAAAACTCTAATATGAACTATAATATACAATACTCGGGCTTCGGTATTACATACAAACTTGGACGCGGTAGATTACAGCGGCCGGTAGTGCCGGTGCAATGCGACGCGGTATACGAAATATCGGGACTCGAGTCTTCGCCTCGAGATGCGGTACGCAGAGGCGGGAATAACGCAGCGCGGTATTTAACAGAACGGAGTCCGTCGCGGTATATATGTATAAAACGATACGGAACGCGATATATTACATACGGAATGCGGCTACAGATAGACGATAACGGAACGCGGTATATTACATGCGGAACGCGGCGACAGATTAATACATACAGTAAGATATAAGATGATAACGAAACGCGGTAGCTTACATACGGAACGCGGGTGACTACGTACGGAGCGCGGTATATTACATACGGAACGCGGCTACAGCTATCAGAACGCTGTATATGATGCACGGGTAAGATAGCGCGGTATATTGCATCGGAGGATGGCGGAATCCCGGGATCACGGTTGTGAGAACTCTCGCGGCGAGGCCGAGCACGCTCGACCCCACGGTACCGTGGTTGTCGGGGCAAGTATCAGGGAGCTCGGGAACACTCTGAGAACCCTCAGTCGAGAACCAGAACTCTGGACCTCGTTGTGCGTGTTGCCCTAGGATTCGGAAGGTATCTTCGTCAGGAATGGCGGAAAGCCGTGGTAAAGACGAAGTGTCTCTTCGTCGAGCACGCCGGCTTTTTATACCGCTCGGCGCGGTGAGCTTGGCAGGAGGAAGGCCGATCGTCAGGCGACGGTGCGGTAGTGGGAGCGGCGCGATCCCGCGTGCTCGCTTCGGCGGGGATCGGCTCGCTTCGGCGCTCGTCGGCGTCGTGCGGGAAGGCACCGGTGCGGCGGATTGCCCGCGCACACGGTGCGTTTTAAGCGTTTAAAAAATGTGGGCGCACCGCGCCCTGTCTTCGCCCGACGGAGAATCGGTCGGGCGGCTCCCGGCGGGTGGTAGCCGGGGACGATGCCTTGTTGTAAAGGGCGCATCGTTACAGTGTCAGTTCGTATCTGATCACACCTGATCATATCTGATCAGATATTAACATATACAATAATACCAGATCATATATCCTCAGATCTGGCCAATTTCCATATCTGACCATATAAGGCCAATCATATATGATTATATATGATCATATATAAATATTTTTTCCCGGGTAAGATTTTTTCACTTTATTAGCATTAATCACGTTAGAATGCGATTATGTCTTATATTGCAAAAGATACCTGCATATATACAGGATATAAAACTAAAAGTGTTACAGACTATTATTTCTAAAACTAAGCAAATTATGAAATTTTTGTTTTCTTAGAAATAATAGTCTGTAACACCTTTAGCTTTACAATTTGTACATACTGTTTGTAAGATATACTCTTTATAAGACTAGATATTACAAGCGCGCCGCGCTACGCCTGTAACTTTAATATTTCACTGTTATTATTACACTATTAACCACACAACTGTTCAAATATGCCATGACAGCCGGTCATGAAGTAAGCGCAACAAGAGAACCAATCCGCATTGCGGAAAAGCGACAACAATATTTCGATAGATTCGAATATTGTCGATATGCTCTTTTTAGAAGAGGATGCGTAACACTACAAAATGCATGATATCAGTACAAAATTACCTTTTTCAAAAAAGGTAAAAAAAAGGCGCCAAGTACACGCGTAGTTACCTAAAAGAAAAAAAAACTAATTGGTAGTATCATTAATTTTAAATTAAAAAATAAATAAAATCTATTCTAACCTAGGTGGCAGTAGCATTAACTTTTTTTAACAAAATTATTATATTACAAAATTGTTACTTTATTCAATCCAAGTTATATCTATCTCAAAAAAACTTAAATAACAAGTAATATCTATTAAATTAAAAAATAAATAAAATCTATACTAACCTAGGTGGTAGTAGCTTTAATTTTTCTTAACAAAATTATTTTTTTACAAAATTTAATTTTTTACAAAATTACTTTATTCAATCCAAGTGATATCTACCTCAAAAAAACTTAAATAACAAGTGGTATCTATTTAAAAAAAAAGTGAAATTTTTTAATACTGCTCCAATTACAAAGAGAGAATATATATAGGTATGTATATAATACATATATACCTTAACAAAATTATTATTATATTACAAAATTACCAAACTCAATTTAAGTGATACGTACCAACCTACGTGGTAGTAGCCTTATTTCTCTTTAACAAAATTATATCACAAAATTACGTTACCTAACTCAACCTAAGTGATATGTTGTTTCAAAAAAATATATAAAATCTTTAAATTACGCCAACTACAAAGAGAATATATATATTGCTTTGAAAAATGATTGTAGTGCAACTACTCTTAAAAAATAAAACAAAATTGTTACCTAACTTAACCCAAGTGGTATGTATCTTTGTATTCCTAAGGGTCTTTTTATCAACCCAAGTGGTATTAGTTTTAATTCTTTTTGATAAAATTATAATATTACAAAGAATCATTTTAATCACAAAACATATTGACATTAAAAACTCAAAAAACAATCTTTTCTTTTGTTTCTTCTACCCCTATTTTATATATAATTCTTTTAAATTTGGTTGATTAAAGCCAACTTTATACGCACCCTGGTCCAAAACATGTCCTAGATGTCCTTCGATGTCCTTAGAACATAGGGACAGATGTCTTATGGATACGTGGGTCAGGAGGACACATGGCCTATGGTGTCAAGGGTATAAAGGACATGTATCTTTACTGATGAAGGCCAGAAAGGGCAAGTGTCCTTAGATAGCTGACTGCTGTTTTATCTAAGGACATCTGTCCTTATTAGCTTTCCTAGGAAGGGCACATGTCCTAGATGATATCCTGTTTCAGAATACTTGCCCTTTCTGACCTTCATGAGCAAAGATATATGTCCTTTATATTTTTGACACACCATAGGACATGCCCTTCTGACCTACGTATTCATAGATCCATCTGTCCCTATGTTCTAAGGACATGGAAAGATATATGTTTTGAATCAATTATTAGCAACGATATCGGAGATATTAAAGTCTATAAAAAATTTCATGTCGACTATCATTGAAGTTTGTTATCGTTAAAACCACCAATAAATGAATTTATATGGCGCAAAGAAAGAGAGGCATATATGCAGAAACTTTGTTGTTTTTCATAAGATATATATGTACGACAACAATGTCGTTATCGGTTTTATTTAATCATCTACAAAACATAATTTGTACATAATTTACGAACAATAGAAATTATTATAATTATGCGAATAAAATATATTTAATATATAAAATAGTTGGTTGTTTATATATAATAACACTGTTTATAATAACCCGCCCTCAGTCTGTCTCAAACACATTTGGGAATTCTGTCACGTAATCTGCCTCTTCTGTGTTAATAAATATGGCTTTTTTGTAAACCGTATTGACGTTTTCTAAACTATGACGTCCATAAACTATTGGTGAACAAGTTTTAATATGTGGACTTTTAGCTCCACAAATATGTCTTACGAGAAATTCATTATTTTCTATATTTATGAAATGTATAAGAACAAATACCTGTTCTCCTATAAGTATTATTCTTTTAATTATCCCATAAGCACCGCTTGTCAGTATGACTGTTGTATCGTCAGACTTCACTCCTTTCCTACGGTAACAACTTGCATGGAACTTTGTCCCATCTTTTATCATGCGCTCATAAGTCAGATTTGTCACTTCAATTCCAGCTTCAAAGAATGCATTATTTTCTTCCTCTGTTAATATAATTGATATGGGTTTATTTAAAAATGTCACACCATTCACTTTTGATGCAATTGTTACAATTCTGTATGTAAGCAAATATGAACAAAATGAAATAACACTTTCGCGAGCACCATATACATGTATAGATCTTGGTATATTTTTAAATCTAGAATACTTGTGTGAAATTTGACTCATTACTCCTCTTGTTCCTTTTACCAAACGTGCTAGAAAACCATTAAATGATTCAAAGCAAAAGAGAGAATTAGTCCACAAAGGTCCCATTAATTTCACACATTTACCAATGTGAAGAAGGAGGTGAATATTATAATGCATATTCTTCTTTCCATATAAAACTTGAAACTCTGTGACATACTGACTACACATCCATGTTGCCTCATCTAATTCTTCAGGCTCAATACTATCCTTTAGAAAGGTAAAAAGAACGCTTACTAATATGCAATGATGTTTTAAATACAAAGGTGGGAGAATACCCTTTAAAACTGGCAAACTGCAAAATAACAGCCATGTTCGCCATTCATTACCTTTCCAATGACATCTGTCTTCAATATTTAAGTCCCGTCTCCTCAATTTAGCAGGCAACTTTAATTTTGACAGATTATTATTTACAAGTTGTCTTTTTGCTTTTGACAAATAGTAAGGTGCACCTTTCGATGTGGAATCAAACCATAAGTTTGCAACTGACTTTACAACACCTAAGCAAACAGCATGTAACCAATCAATCCCAAAACCAAATACTATGTCAAAATATGTCAAAAGAAATAAGCTACTCAGTCCCTTAACTCCTTTGATGTCAATTTTAGGGTTATCTTCCTTTAAATTTTCAGCTCTTTTCATGTCAGAACGCATTTCTTCATTTGAACGGTCTTTTACATGAAACAATTTATGCTGACCATTTTTATCTTTTTGGTCAACCGTGTACTCAAAGCTAAGGTCATTCATGAGCGTCAAATCATTATTAGTCATAACATACTTTGCATGATTATTTCCTTCATCTAAAACGCACCCTGGATGGTAACAATATCCACAACCCCAATAGCCATTAAATTGTTTGATGCACTGAATCAAAGGCTTAGCAACAGAATCTACAATACAATTAAAAACAATTAATTTGCTGTGAATTTTTTCTCCATTTGGTGCTTTCCAATGAAAACCTGATTTGTATAATTGATTTAGTTCTTTCAAAAATGGACTAAGAAATGCCAGCATGTTCGGGTCTTTTTTTCCAAACCATAATCCCCCAAGAATAAAATTATTTTGATTAAACCTATATTGAGGTGGTAGCTCATTTAAACGCATTATTATTGGCCAGTTTGTGTTCTTTGTACTGTTATAAATAGAAATACCGTCTGTCAAAATACAACAACTTAGATTGAATGGACTAGAAAGAAAGTTGTCATTTTTGCAAAGTTCCTTGTATTTTTCACTGTCATAAATATCTGTAATTTTTTCCCCAGACTCCCTATTCCAGCGATAGTTTAATAATTCTATGATATCTGGTGTTGTTTCTAGCAGGTCCACAATTTGTGAACGAAGTGAAAGAGTTATAAAAAAAGATCCATTATTTAAGTTAAAAACAGTGCACACATCTTCGAACATACTGGACAAGGGCAAACCCTAATCTCATTTCCTAGCTGCTTTATGTCACCAATATACGCCTCACAATCAGAGCAATAAAGGTGCACTCTGTATGGAAGGTTACTTCTAAAAGTTTTCTTGAACCAATATTCACTAGTAGGAATCACATCTTCTTCAAAGAGACAGTTTATAAGCTTACATAAATCTTGCATTGCTACAGTTGAAAAGCTATGTCGAAGTGAGAAAACAAGAATCATGAGCATACATTCAAATTTTGTTGTTGCAAAACCATCTTTAAATTTCCTTTGAAGGTCTGGATTCTGTTGTAAATTGGAACCATTATACTCCTCATCCGAATTGCTGTCATCCACACTTGACTCAGCAGATGAAATAGGATAGCT
>NW_020211698.1:0-1234 GCF_003070985.1 Temnothorax curvispinosus | reverse complement strand
TGTGCGAGCGAGTGAATGTGGGTGATGTGTGTGTGTGTGTGTGTGTAACGGTGAATAATGCGGCTTATGATTAAGTATAGGATAAGTTAGGATAATTCTATATTTTTAAAGCGATTAGAATTAAGTATAGAATAAGTATAGAATAAGTATAGTGTTGGGGATTCCCCCAATTTATTAATATAAAAATTGTATCCGTCCGTCAGATGTACTGCGATATACTTTTCGTTTGCTTCTCACGCAAAATTCTCGATTAGTTCGGCACCGCCGGAAGGAGCCGATCCGCGCCGAAGGCGAGCGCGCGTCAGCATCCCCACGCGGCTCGCCCGACCGCCGGCCTCCCTTCCAACAAACCCGCCGCGTCGCGGTATATAAGCCGGCGCTCCGACAGGAGCCAGCACTTCGTCTTAGCTCCGGCTCTCTGCTGCCTTCGACGAAGCCTACCCCATCCTATATCCTAAGGCACACGCAAAACGAGGTCCGGTGTTCCGAGCCTCTACTGAGGGTTCTCAGAGTGTTCCCGAACTCCATCCAACTTACTCCCGACGGCCATGGTTCAGCGAGGTCGAGTGTACTCAGCCTCGTTACGAGGGTTTTCGTAGCCATCGCCCCGGGCATCCGCACATACCTATCGCGTCTCCACCCGCGTGCAAATGCGACATAACGGACCGCGCCGAAAGAGTATAGAATAGGATAAAACCGCGTTTCGATAGCATCGCTCTTTGTGTAACACCGCGCTTCGAACATTACAAAGCACAGCGCACCAAGTGCAATCGCACTAAGTTATCTGTATACCTCGCGTTTTGTCAGTTTTGTTTTAATATATCGAATAAAGTTTATATATGTGTTATAAATCAATTGCTGTCTTTTGGGCCTTCTACTCAACTTCCTAACAAGCGATCGAGTCCGCGTTCAACTAAAACCCCGGTCGTCTCATAGTTAAAAGGCTGAACGAAGCCACTCGCAATTATCTCGCGTTCTCGCGGAACGGATTCGGCGATTCGTTCGACGCGTTTATTACGCGCCCGAACATAAATTGGTCCTTCGAGCCGGATCGAGATATTCAGTGCAGCCCTTCAGCCGTTAACATGACTGCCGTGCCGGAAATCTCAGCTACCATCAACGACCTCCTGGCTCAACAGCAGGTGTTGATGCACTCCATCACTCGAGCGCTCGATAACTTCAAAAAACTCGGAAGGAATAATTACACTGCTGCAAAAGTCCGAGCGCGAATCGC
>NW_020211697.1:0-3014 GCF_003070985.1 Temnothorax curvispinosus | reverse complement strand
TTTTTTTTTAATATATGTTTAAAAAGGATATTAAAATTGTGAAAAAGAAGTAACCCAGTATATTTTTCTCTCCAAAAAAATAATTCTTCATAAATTATATATAGGTATGTGTGTTTGTGTCTCAACAACAATACATTTTTATGCCATTACTAATAGATATATTTTTAAAAATAATTTAAGATACATGTATATATTTATGTAACATTTTTGAAATATGTAAACTAATATGGCATCAAAATGTATGAAAATAAAAAATAATTATTGTTTAAAAATGTTACAAGAAATGAAATGTTAAGCCAGAATATAAAAGAAACTGATATTATCTTAATGTTATAAAAAAATTTTTTTTAATTATAAAGCACATTTACATTTATCTTTTTTCTTAATTATAAACATGTTATAATTTCATTATATTAAAGACCTGATGTTACATAAAGTTATTTAAATTTTCTTATTAAAATAAGTTTATTTATATATATTTATAATGTTTAACAAAATTTACATATAATTTTACAAGAACTTGCATACACAGAAACAAAAATTTGCATACACTAATATAAAAAAATTATTTTATAACTTTAACTTTATAATCAATTTTTTAGTTTATTTTAAAAGTTGGAATACAAAAATAAAACAATTATTATTTGATAATTTAATCAAAATTATTAAAATTATCGCAATTATTTAAACCTCTGAAAACATATTCTTTTTGCCAGGGAACCTCACCAGCAGGAGTCATTAAATATTCTGCTATTGCATCTCGTTGTTTATATGCCTCATTTGTTGCTCTATAAGCAGTGCTTGGTCTTATCTGTTCTAAACATTCAGAATTTTCGTTTCTCCACATTCCAGGAATAATATTTCCGTCTGTTTCCTCCGTATCAACAAAATTTAAGGGACAATATATTCTATTCGCAATTGGCTGTATGTCATTTTTTGTTTTTAAATAATTGTGGAGACATACTGCTGCCATTACTATTTTATCTACGTTTTTTGGATGCATAAGAATTGGTTTTCTGAAAACTCTCCATCGAGATGCGAATATACCAAAAGTATTTTCTATAATTCTGCTCGCTCTTGATAATCTGTAATTAAATATCTTCTTCTTAATTTCCAATTGACGGCCAGGATATGGTCTCTTCATATTTTTGGATAATTGAAACGCTGCATCTCCAACGAAATAACACGGTGTAGCTATGTTACTTTCGGGTAAATTAGCTTTTTCTTTTGGTAAATTTAATGTGTCAGTCTGTATAGTTTTACCAAACTCAGATATCTCAAATATAGTGGAATCACTACTATTTCCATATGCCCCGCAATCAACTATTGTAAATTTATAGATGTTATCGCATGCTGCTAACAATACTACACTAAATGTCTTTTTATAATTATAATACAAGCTACCAAAATTTGGTGGCGCTTGTATTTGGACGTGTTTTCCATCCACTGCGCCACAACAATTAGGAAAATTCCAGTCTGTCCAAAATCCATGACAAATTTCAAGCCATTTTTCTGTAGTAGGAACTTGAAGATATATCGGTGCTAATACTTTTACTAATAAATAACATGTTTCCTTAATTATATTCTTGCTGTAGATTCACCAACTCGATATGCAAGTGCTATCGACAAAACTTGATCTCCAGTGGCAAGATATCTAGAATAATAAACAAAAATCAAAATTAAATATTTATTCTCATTTGACATATAAAAGTAAGATACAAAATATATATGTATATACCTTAAAGTTATAACAAGACGTTGTTCAGGTATTAATGCTCGATGGTTGGTTTTTGTTAAAAATGGTTTCATCATTTTCAAAAGTTCATTGAAAACACACAAAGACATTCTTGTATATCTAAAAAACCTCTGTGGATCGTCTTTCAACTCTTGGAATAATTGATCAAAATCTCCTTGATTAGGACGTTTAATATTAATTGGATGAACCCAGTACTTTCTATTTATCCACCGAAAAGATCGTCGTTTTTTAATTATATAATTAATGCCCAGTATTAATATTAATAATGCTAATAACTCTTCTTCTTCTTCGATATCCATTTTCTGTAAAACATATTTATATATTAAAAAAATTTTAATCTTACATTTAATATCAATTTATATTATCATACCTATATAATATATTCATATATACTTATATTTCTCTATATTTATATTTATCTCTTGCTAATATTTTTTAAATTGCATAATATATTTTTAATACATACCACAATTTTAACTAAATTATATATTCCAACTTATAAATTAAAGTTTTTTCTTGTCAAATATTTATTATTGTACCATGTCTACAACACAAGGTTAGGTTGCATGTGCTACCAGACTTAAAAATTTCAACCATACGGAATTTTCGGTGCTGCTTACTTTTCAAAATGGCTGCTTAAGTTTTCGACTGTGATTGGTCGAAATCGGTTATTGCTTAAGTTTATGGATTAAGTTTTTCTGTGTGCCATGGCCCTTCATCTTAAATTTTCTGTATGTCATGGCTCTATTCTTTATGGACTATTTCTTAAGTTTAAGGACTTAAGTTTTTTTGTGTGCCCTCGGCTTTACGCTCGCGTCCAGGATATGCCTTCCTTTCTGGAGCCTGGGGGCTCTCATTGTTACCATCATCGTTATCTTCCGAAATCGGCTGTTTCTCGGTGGATGAAGGCGATTCCCTCGATGGTCCAGCTTTCACTGGAGACGACGGTGGTGTATGCCACGCTTCTTTCTCAGGTGTATCTTCTGGAATGTCAAAGTATCCAAGAGGTGTCTAATCTATGTAAATGGGCTCGGTTTCGGCGAAACATCCCCGAATCTGATTGTACAATGTATGATCTTGGTTGATTTGCTTTTTCTTGAACAACGCCCCAACGGCGTAAATCACGGATCCAGACTCGATAACCAGGTTTTAGGTCACCGCATTCCTTCCTATGATGACGACGATCAAAATCTTCTTTTTGGCGTCTAATTCTCTCCCTCTCTTTGGATAAAAGTACGTCACGGTTTATCGTTCTTGG
>NW_020211696.1:0-1318 GCF_003070985.1 Temnothorax curvispinosus | reverse complement strand
TGATTTTTCAAAAGGCCACAGCTCAAATAAAACTACATATGTATAGCCATGGTGGAAGAACACAGGTGTGCTCATACTCGTGACGAATTTCATACGGTTCTGTGCAGATGCCAGATGCAGCCATTTTTAAGTGGCAGTTTCAAAACATTTAAGGTTGTACCAAGTGACTTTGTGACATATCATGAGTAAAAAAGTGACGCATATAAAAGGAAGAAAACAAGAAAAATGAGAAAAATTACTAACATTAAAAATAAGTACGCATTACATGTATATGTTTTTATATACTTTGTAATTATATCATATACGTATGCAATATTAATCTCATATATTTTTCAAACTAATTTATTCTTCAACGATTGTTCTTCTTATATATAAATTAAACACAAAAATAAATAAGTAAAACATAAAAATAAATAAGTAAGGCTGCGGTCCACTTGACGCTACAAATACTTTGGAGCGTTCTTCTTCTCTTTCTTTTTTCATTGAAAGAAAATAGAAGAGGAATGCTTCGAAGCATTTGTAGCGTCAAGTGGACCGCAGCCTCGCACAAGACTCTCGTATGATAGCGTAGCGTAACTTATAAACGTGGATCAACGCACAAGAAACGTATCGGTTAGAGCCTCCGCACAAAACTTTCCTATGGTAACGTAACGTAGATCAACGCACAAGAAACGTATTGACGTATAACGCTGTAACCGATACGTTTCTTGTGCGTTGACCCACGTTTCGGCGTTACACTACGTTACCACACGAAAGTCTTGTGCGGAGGCTCTGACATTAATGACATAACGCCAAATTCAAACTGTACAGCGGCAAGATGGAGGTATCTGGCATCAATTTCTTATTGGCTGTTAGAAATATATGCGCATGAGCACACCTGTGTTTTTCCACCATGTGTATAGCTATAAAATAAACCCCGAATAAATTTTCCAGATGACACCAATTTTTGGACAGGGGGGTGTCTGATTTGACAGAGAATGTCTCATATATATAGATATATATGTATACAAAAACTAATATAAGGCTGTCAAAAACTTAGGCTTGGATCGCATGGCTTTTAATTCTAATTAATTGTATATCGTTACGATCCTATTTCTCTTATTATTATAATAAATATGATCATATCTATTGTCTTTACAATAAGTATAATAGTTATAAACATACAATTTGAAATCCATTTTGTTTTCCTTCTAATATCTTCATCTAGAAATATAATAAATAAAATTATATAAGTATACCTCCGATTATAAGCTCAGCAGAAGTCAGCATCTAGTAATAATTGATTAATAATTCAAATCAATCAACAAACCATATTGTT
>NW_020211695.1:0-1738 GCF_003070985.1 Temnothorax curvispinosus | reverse complement strand
CGACAGATAATTCAACCATCGATGGGAAATATGTAACGTATTAAGCAAGCTCGTATGTGGATGCGAGTTGAGAAGGGGCTACTTTCCCCGCAGGACTACTAAGCCATGGGCGGCGCAGGCAAATCCGTTAAGCCTCCTTCACGACCACGCGATTGATTTTTATTTAATGACAACACGTCGTTATCCTGTATTCGTGCACTTACCGATGGGGACCTTCGCGCGGATTAACCGTAGAATAACAAAGCGCGAACAGATAGGCTTGCTTTGATCTCTCGCGTGTATAGCTCTATGAAACAGAAAAGTAACTCATTTCTCAACAAAATGTCGCTCTTATCAAAATCGTTTATATAAAAAATTAAAATTGTGTATTATATACATCTTTTTAACGATAAAAAGATATATATGTGTATATATATACGGCAACTTTTACGTTTCACGTAACTTAAAATTTTTCATGTAATTTCGGTAACGATTGCGTCAGTGTTTTGATTTGAGAAATGAGTTATTTCCTCGTTTTGAATGTCTCTTTGCAACGTCCCGATCGAAGCCTTTGATGAAGCGAAACTTCGAGGAACGAACGTGTACAATTGCATTGATTGTACGTGCGATTTTTACGCAATTTCGTGGTTTGCATAACAGCCCTGAATCGCTGGAGTTCACGACGAGGAGCGATAAAATGTAAATATTGTGAAATACAGTGTCCCAGGGAATTCGTCGAGTTGACGGCGCACCACCGCCGTGCTTGGCCGGTTAAATGTCGGTGTACGACCGACGGTAATGGTATCAGACACACTTGGGTCGCCGGCGTGTAGGTGCGACTTCCAGAATGGCGTCAAATATTTATGCGGACGAAATAACCGAATTGCAACGTAAACGAACCGCCCGCGCCGAACCAGCCGTGGCTGTATATATACATCGCAGTAGGTAAATCAGAGAGGGATCCGGAGCGTCGAAACGGAGATGTCAGGATGGAAAATAGGGAGGCAAGAATAAACATGGCGGAAAGGGGAAGATACTCGGGGTATCGCGGATGATGGCAGGGGAAAAGTACATGTTCTTGGGTAAGAGCAAAGGAAGGAGTCATAGAACGTTACGTGCCGTTCAGCTATTACGAGTCTTAATAGTAAGGAGACATGCAAACTTATTTATACTCGGAATAATTAACATAAGTATGTACTTTGTACATTGTATTAACTTCTGTCGCGAGATAAGGATAGCGCTTACTTACACCTAGCCAATTAAGTTTTGTGCGAACTATCGCTTGTTGAATCAAGATTTTCCATTATAGTTGACAGAACAACGGAAAGCGCGATATACATAATCGTTGTAAAGATTCTTTACTGACATTATATCTACATTTTTATTATGTGAGAGCAAAATATTTTGTTTTACCTATGTATAAATGTAATTTGTCTGTATTAAAACACATAAAATATAGAAAGATGCAAGAAATTCTATTGCTTTATCAGCCATTTGATTTGATAAATAATTATGCAAAAAAACAAGATATAACTCTTCTCTGACGCGAATAAATCGAGGAATATATAAATTCTTATCAATATTTCGTCGTTTGTTTATGTAATATGTAAATATGTAAATATTAAATAAAATAATTTTTCCAAGCTACGTTGTATTTTATTGCAAATTCTTTCATCTTTTAGCATCTTACGAAAATTGTATACATAGACAATTACTTTGATCATTTTTTTCGAATTATTACATTAACACAAATGTGAAA
>NW_020211694.1:1555-2303 GCF_003070985.1 Temnothorax curvispinosus | reverse complement strand
ATAACAAAAAACTATACACTCTACAGCACTCTCCGGAAAATTCTACCTCTATTTTATATGGTTCTAATATAAATTCGGTCCAATAGTTATTAAGTTAATAACGTTTTATTTTTATTTTTCTAATTCTTACGGGTGGTGTATGTTTAAACGTTTTTAACTTAAGAACTATTGAACCGAATTTGTATTAGAAATTAGAACCATGTAAAATAGGGGTAGAATTTTCAGGGGAGTGCTATAGAGTATATAGTTTTTCGTTACCGATCTTCTGGAAACCGGTTTTTCTAATTTTTTTAATTCTTACGCGAAATAATTGATCGAATCTCGGAGAGAGAGAGGGAGAGAGAGAGAGGGAGAGAGAGAAAGAGAGAGAGAGAGAGAGTATATGAAATGGGGGTAGAATTTTCCGGGGAATGTTATAAAGTGTATAATTTTTCGTTACCGTTTTTTTTGGAAGCCGGTATTAGAAATTTTTCAAATTTTTCGGGAATTAATTGACCGAATCGCAAAAAATTATACATGAAGTAAGGGTAGAATTTCCCGGGGAGTGCTATAAACTGTATAGTTTTTCGTTACCGATCTTTTTGGGAATCGGTATCTTTTTGGAAATTGGTTACGAAATTTTCCAGAGCGGGAGAGAGAGAGAGAGAGAGGGGGGTGAAGAGGGAAAGGGAGAGAGAGAGAGAGAAAGAGGGTGAGGGAGAGGGAGAGGGGAGGAGTGGGAGAGAGAAAGAGAGAGAAGGAGGGGGGG
>NW_020211694.1:0-1455 GCF_003070985.1 Temnothorax curvispinosus | reverse complement strand
GAGAGAGAGAGAGAGAGAGAGAGAGAGAGAGAGAGAGAGAGACTATTGAGTGAGATTATTTGCGTGTATTATTACACATGTCCTCCGGGGCGAAGCCCGGGTAACCAGCTAGTCATATATAATTGTATATGATTATGTATAGAATCATAAATGAATATATATGGGTATATTTATGATCATGTATATTTACATCTTGCTCCTTGTATGATTATATATGGATCCATATATGATTAGATCTGACCATTCCTATGCTGATATGACTAATATATTCTAATTCGTATGAGTAGGTACAGATTCATATATGATTAGACCTAATCAAGCCTGACTCATACCAGACTGTATATGAATTCATATATGACAATATTTAAATCTATGTATGATTCTATTTAATCATGACTGGCTAATATGAACTCGCACCTGACTATATGTAAATTTATATATAACTAGATATATATCTATATATAATTGTGCGTATCCAGATTCATATATGATTAGACCTTATCAAGCCTGACTCATATACCTGACTGTATATGAATTCATGTATGACTATATGATATATATATCAAAACCTTCGTATGTAAGCAAATGACGTTCAATATTATTGAATTCTATATTTGTTATGTATTTACCTAAGAACTCATAGCTTTTTGATCTCATATTCCATTGTACATTACATTATTAGCATTACATTCCCGTTCAATGGCACGGACTTTTCAAAATTAGTACTCCTTGAGCAATAACTAGATTATTGACAATTTCTTGAACCAAGTGTTTATTACCATGCACACATTTTGCAATAAATCCGATATAATTCTCGAAGGAAAAGCTGACGTCGCCCATAATGGACCCCATCTTTCGGCGCATAGAGTGTCAAATGTATAAGTTGATGAGTATTATATTCTCTGTCACTGTACAGTTTTTCAAATTGTTTTACAAATAATTTAAGTAAAATATCCGATTGTTTAAGATCAAACTGTGTAATTTGATTTTGAAGTAAATTAAACAATGCTATAAATAACATCATCCAGTGCTGAAAATATTCATTAGGCAAATTATCAATAAGAGCTATAAGAGAATAAAATAACAAAAAATTGTAATTTTCGGATGCATTATAAAATTGATAATATGTTAAAGGTCTTGGTAATCGACAAAATGATTGAAGTGGTCGTATATTTATGATAAAATTATCAATATCTTTACTCTTTTTTTTTAATATTCCAAGGACCTTTTTTATCAAACCACAATTTAATAAGTTGTTTTACTATCCCAAGAAGAACCGAGTGCATGAACCCAGGTAAAACACATGTTCCAATATCAATCAGCGGCATACAAAACAATCTACTACTACGGAAAAAAATAATTTTTAATCCAATTATTTGTTACATTTTTGTAGAATTAAATTATATTGGAATAAGTTATTGGATCCGCCAGTGCGTAGATAAAAATAATAATCGA
>NW_020211693.1:0-1909 GCF_003070985.1 Temnothorax curvispinosus | reverse complement strand
ATATGCGAGGTTCGATGCACAAGATCATCATTAAGTATATCAATGACCGATTATGAGCGATATATTAAAGATTCGCGATATTTCTTAAGTTCAAAAGTCACAAATCGCCATGTGACACACAGGTCCCTCGTTATACGCACAGCCATTCTGTATCAAAATTATAAATGTTAATATCCAGTTAATCCTAACAATGTCAATAATAATTCATAAATCGTCTCGTAATCACAGCGCGAATCGTCACATATCAAAATTTCTCAAAAATTCTGAATATGAAAAACACTAATAACACACTTATGCGGAGCGATGTGAAGCGCGTCCGTCCTCCTTAAAGCCTTGGAAAATCGCGGAGTCACGAGAATGACCCCTGTACCGGGGGGCACGGAGGTCTTAGCCGAAGGCTGAGCCGTGGAGGTCGTCTCAGGGGACGCACAAACAAAGACCCACCGAACCGCGACGCGATATCATCTACGGCCGCGGAGATCGCGGGGTCACGAGAATGACCACCGTACAGGGGGGCACGGAGGTCCTAGCCGACGGCTGAGCCGTGAAGGTCGTCTCAGGGGACGCACAAACAAAGACCCACCGAACCGCGACACGATATCACCGACGGGCGCGAAGATCGCGGGGTCACGAGAATGACCCCCGTACCGGGGAACACGGAGGTCTTAGCCGAAGGCTGAGCCGCGGAGGTCGTCCCAAGGGACGCACAAACAACGACCCACCGAACCGCGACGCGATATCACCGACGGGCGCGGAGATCGCAGGGTCACGAGAATGACCTTCGTACCGGGGGGCACGGAGGTCTTAGCCGAAGGCTGAGCCGTGGAGGTCGTCTCAGGGGACGCACAAACAAAGACCAACCGAACCGCGACCCGATACCACCGACGGGCGCGAAAATCGCGGGGTCATAACAATGACCCACGCGCCGAAGGGCACGGCGGTCACAGCGGGCGGCCGACTCGCCAAACATGCCTCAAGGGCGACCCGAAAAACAACCGAACGACTCGCGACGCGATATCGATAACGGAAGCGGGTTTAACGGGGGCAAACAATGACCCCCGGATATCGGAAACCGAGGTAGCCCGGGGAAAAGCGGCGGGGGGAAGTCATTAGAGGAGGCGCCGAAATAAATCCGGAAGGTCAGCGAGACTACTCAATCGTGAAATACTCGAACCCGGGAACCGGGGGAGCGGGGCCCAGCGGGACCCATGCCGATGCGTGCAATTAGTTATAAGGCGTAGATTGAGAACCGCAGGCGCGGTTAGTTATAAGGCGTAGATTGAGAACCGCAGGCGTCACCGGCGACGAAAACAGGCAAAAACTATCGAAAGAAAAGTGAAAGCGGGTAACACCTGGCACGGAAAAGTACCAAGATGTGAATAACAACCTGGTGGTAGGAGTAAAGATCCGGAGGTGGGATAGCCGAGAGCGCTCGGCAACTCGAGACAGTCGCTCGGATACCGCAATCAGGGTAACACGCTATTAAGATTCCCTCATAGTTCGGACTTAGCGCGTAGTTTAGCACCGTGGTATATAACAAGGAAGCACGCCCGCGTACTTGCGCGTTAAACATCGCTTGTATTACAATTGCGAGAGGCAATCAATAGCCATTTGTAACAACGTTCGACGAAATGTGTCAGCGTGAAATTGTAAACCACAACGACGATCTGAAATAAATCAATCGTTTGTTAATATACGCAGTGTCAAGATAATTTCGAATTACTTACCTGCCACTTACCTTGTCCTACGGCATCGATCCAGCGAAGTCCAGCGACGTTCCAATATGCGATACGGCGAAGATCTGGGACAGTCAGCGACAGTTGAGATCCATCCGAGGCGAGAAGATTTGCTCGGGTAAAATTCCTGAAACAGAAATTAACCGATTAATTAAACGTACCGTTATCTACTT
>NW_020211692.1:0-1454 GCF_003070985.1 Temnothorax curvispinosus | reverse complement strand
CTTCAATGCGATATATAAATCCCTATTTCACTGATTTCACATGGTATATATATGTTATTGATAAATATTAAGTATATTTATTTGCCCCTGATATTTTGCCATCACGTTAAAAGTAAATGTGAAGAGAGAGCAGAGATAAAATGAGATTACAATAACAGTTTTCTGTTGACGCAACACAGTACTGTTGCAAACATTCTTACAGCCATGGCAGCCGTATCAATGGCTTCGAAGCAATTGCATCTCAGCGTACACGAAACGCTCTCGCTACAGTAGGCGGAGCCTTTTTTAACGGAGCCTATCCGTTCTCTACGCGACGATCCACTGACCGCTCCAGTGGACCGAAGAACGAAGTTATATGCTACGCCATTTGTGCTTAACTATTTATATACACATACGTAGACAACCCATAAAATAAGAATGTAATACCACGATCTAGTTCTAGCACTAACAATAAGTGTACTATGTGTTAAACGTTATTATATGTATATAAAATTAAGTACAAGATAATTAATCGAAAAATCGTGCATCAACTTTTGTACAGCAGTAAACTTTTGCGCAAAGGAGTTAACGCAATAAGAAAAGTGGAATTTATTTAACAATATAACTATTGAGAAAAAACTTTGAAAAGAAAAAAGTAATGATACTTACCGTCTTGCCAAACGTGAAAAAAAAGGCTTCTCAACTTATGTTATTTATGTATATATTTAAACTATGGAAAAGTTAATGTATTTTAAACTTGTGTGGATAACGAGAAAATATTATAGGAGTACTATGGATAGAATAGGTTTTAAATTAATAATACCACAATACCTGGCTTGGCCAATAAGTGTGCATACGTTATTGTTATATTGTCGTATATATTTGACAAGAAATGGCAAAAATAATCTTTAATATATATCTGTTATTCGCAAATCCAGGTAGTAGTTTCATTTCAAATAACTTGTAAAATATTTTTTAATATAAATAATGTTACAGAAAAATGTTTTTTTATTTTTGCATTACATTTCACAATTTTTTAAATGTTATCTGATGTTAAACATAATATTACATTAAATTATCGTACGTTTCTGATTCTATTCTATGACTTATGGTATGTACTCTGTTGTTTATACTATGAGCAATTTTGATGAGAACAAGTTACGACAGTCTTTGTAATTAGGCCTTTACTATAAGTAACGTTAAACGTATATTGAAATAAAAGTGTAAGGAGGAAAATGTAATTCTGGTTGACACTTATGAGCATGACGCAAAGATCGCAATCACAGTCGAAATAATTGCATAAATCAAGGACTAGCATATCTTATCACGAGGAAATTTACAAGTAAATTTCCTGTTAAATTATACAATTCATTTTTTAACAGGAATACAATTTATAAAATTGTCTTTTTGTAGTGATTTATAAAAATCACTGTAATATAATTTGGAATGTCATATGTTATATGTTGCACGGTATT
>NW_020211691.1:0-8210 GCF_003070985.1 Temnothorax curvispinosus | reverse complement strand
CCGCATGGATTTGAGCAATTCTCTCTCCTGTTTCTATCCATGTTTCGATTTTCTCTTCTTCTGATCCAGCAAATTCTGGAATTTGGGCCGTCAATAATTTCACAGCATGGGCGGTTGCTACGGACGAAATTGGCTGATGACGAGTAGTCATAACACCTTCAGTCATTTGTACATCACCATTGTCATTGTTCATAACGTTTTGCACTCTATTTTGAGAATCTTCACGAGACAAGTTCACTAATTCCAACATTTGTCGCATCATTACTTGACTTTGACGCTGCTGCTCTTGCTGTATTCGTGCTTGCTCTTGTAGGAAACGCCTTTGTTCCTGTTTATCTTCCTGCTGGATACGCCTTTGTTCTTGCTTATCTTCCTGCTGGATACGCCTTTGTTCTTGCTTATCTTCCTGCTGGATACGCATTTGTTCTGCGAGCAGAGCACAAACTTGTGATAATTCGGAAGGTACAACACTAGACGTTCGCGCAAGACTTTCATTTTGACTTGCTGTTGATTGTGTCTTTTTATGTTGATCGAATAGGTCAGCTGGTCCATTTCTTTCTAAATGAGACATAATCATGTCTATGCAACGTGAAGTACTGGATGGTGGATTCAGTCCATACCGCTTGGCTTCGTCATGCAATTCAGTCGCAGACAGATTTTCTAATCGTTGCCGATCCATATTTTGAATGCTGATAATTACTCTTCCGTGATGAATTTGAACACACTAATATTGCGTGATCTTGTTCGAACACACTTAGATCGCGGCAACACAGCACCATAAAATGGCGGAAGACGCCCGAGAATATTCGAGACGTATGAAATGGCGGGAGACCGCTCGAGAACGTTCGACCGTGGTAAGATGGCGGTTGACCGTTGCACCCAAAATGGCGGGGAAACCGTTCGAGAACGTTCGAGACGTAACTTCTCATACGCGAATATATGTTCCTTTGCAGCGTGGCAGACCAATACCACTGGTCGCCGATCCACAATATCAATGTTTTTAACGTCGTTACGACGGGATAACGTCTTTCACTGGATATTACGATAACGATAACGGTCGTTGACCCGAATATTTTCCACGGGATAACTGGCCGGAAATATCGCGCCCGAATATCTATTACAGCCTTGCACGCTGTACTTTACTCGCTCGAGCAAAGGAATGAGGACAGAAGGAAAAGGGAAATCGGTAGCAAGCCGGATCGCTTGACGATAATGGCGGTACACGATGAGAATCGGTAGCAAGCCGGATCGTTCACGATAATGGCGGTACACGATGAGGATCCCACTTCTGAACTGTAAAAAACTTTATATGTTTGTGTGTTCTTATTTGACGCACCGTATTTTACGGCACTGACCACGATATGTGTCGCGGGGAGATGTCAGGATAAGGATGATAGTAGGTGAAAGACGATATTTTATATGTTGAAGGAACAAGGTAACTTTTATTCCTCGATAGTTGTACAACGACGCGTACGTGACTAGCGTCCAACAACGACTGACTCCTCTCACTGCTCTTTCTCACTTTTCGCCAATCCGGGCGTTCCTTCTTGCGCAGAACGCTACGGCGCACATCAGTACTTCAAGCGACCAATCACATAATAAGACTCATTCAAACACGGCGTAACGATATTCTTACAGTTCGGCCATTCTGCGCATACATTCGTCCCGAATGTTTTGACGAAAATTTAATCTCAAAATAAAATAAACATATTATCATAATACAACTTTTAATACAACTTAAATATCCGAATAAACTTTTACTTATTTTAAAACATAAATTACAATATTATTTCTTATAATTAACTACTCAGATTTCTCACTTTTTCAATATTGCAATCTTAAATTAAATTGCACATAAAAACTTAAATTATCTTAAACTTATGATTATCGCATAAAACAAACACTTTTTATATCTTTATCCCAAAATTATGACTCTGTTTGTTTTATCCAATGTTTTAACCTATCCGGGGAAAGTATAGAGTTATAAGGCCTGGAGGTCACATTAAAACCTGGAATATCTTGAATCATATATCTATTATTATTTAAGGCCTTTGTAACCATATACGGACCCTTATAACATGGCTTTAATTTCTTATCCTCACCGGGTTTTACTGCAGTATCTCTTATCATAACGTAATCTCCTTCTTTATACTGAGTTGGCTTTTTATGTTGTTTATCATAATAGGCTTTATTATAGCTTTTTATTTTATCAGTTGCTTCTATAGCCAACTTACGAGCATTATCCCGTTCATCTGAAACTTTCAATTCACTTTCTGCCAATTGATTCAAATTTCTAACCAACTCATTATCCGAGTGACTACGTTGCTCATAACCAAATAGTAATTTTGAAGGAGAAGCCTTCACTGAGGAATGAAATGTATTGTTTATCACATATTGGATAGATCCGATCGCGGAACACCATGATTTTTGTTCCTCAACAATTCTTTTAAGAGACGCTTTTAAGAATCTATTAACTCTTTCTACTATGCCATTTGCCCATGGAGCAGCAACAGCAACTTGACGATGTTTAATATTACGAATTTGCATAAACTCTGAAAATTCATTCGAAGTGAATGCTGTACCTCTATCCGATACTAAAATATTTGGACTTCCAAATGTGTTAAACAACCATTCCAGATGTTTGATAGTTTCTTTCGAACTAGTCGATTTAACGGGAAACAACCAAGTAAATCGAGTAAACGCATCTATTATCAACAAAATATGTTTGTATCCCTCAACTGATTCTGAAATCGGGCCAAAGTGATCCGTATGCCAAATTTGACATGGGGATTCAGGGTTATCTACTATTTGTAATTCGCCTTCGCGAGTATTAACAGACGCATTTGTCATCAAACAAGTCAAACAGTTATCTATATAATCTATTACTTTCTTTCGTAAAGAAGGATACCAATAATTCACATTTATACCCTGGAGGGTTTTCTCGACGCCACAATGTGCCATATCGTCATGATATATTCGAATAACGTTATTTATCATAACTTCTGGAACTACGAATCTAGGTTTATCCTTTCCTTTACGAAAGACAAGTCCATCTATTAACGTAAACTTTTCATTATCCTCAAACTCTAATTTTTCGGCAATATCCTTTAATCTAATATCACGCAATTGCTTATACTCTAGCTCTCTTTCAAGAGGCATTGGTTCTATATATGCAACAGCCCTACTTAACGCATCCACATGAGCCATCCGTTTACCTTCGCGATGTAATATTCCAAATTTGTATTCTTGTAAACGGAGAGTCCATCGAGCAATTCTCGGGTTAATATTCGCTTTCTTCATTGCGAACACCAGTGCATTGCAATCAGTTATAATCACAAATTCGATCCCATATAAATATATGTGCCATCTTTCCACCGCTTTTACCATGGCTAACATCTCTAATTCAAAACTATGATAATTAGCCTCAGCCTTGTTAGTCGACTGACTGAAATAGGCTACCGGAGCCCACTGACTATTATCTTGCTTCTGTAACAAAATGGCTGCTATTGCAATGGCACTCGCATCCGTATGAAGTTGCGTTTCTGCCTTTGGATTATATATTCGTAAAACAGGGTACGACGTTAAATCCTGTTTCAATAACTCAAAAGCATTACGACATTCTTCATCGAATTTAAACTCTATGTTTTTGTGCAAAAGCTTTTGTAATGGCTTAGCCTTAACAGCATAGTCTTTTACAAATTTTCTAAAATAATTGGTTAGACCCAAAAATCTTTGCACTTCAATAACCTTTCTAGGCTCAGGAAAATTTCTAACTGCTTCTGTATGTCGAAAACTAATAGTTATTCCTTTCGGGGATATTACATATCCTAAATACTCTACCGATATCTTTAAAAACTTACATTTCTTTAAATTTAATTTAAAACCGTAACTTTTGAAAATCACTAGTACTTCTCTCAAAACTTTAATATTTTCTTCTGGCGTATCGGACGGAATAATAACATCGTCCATATAAACTATAAGCATATTCAGTTTAATCAGTCTTTCTAGTATTTCTGACAATCGTTTCTGAAATTCTGCCGCTGATTCACACCATCCGAACGGCATATATAATTGCTCGAATTGACCATCCGGGGTCGCAAAAGCAAAATATTTCGTATGTTCTGGATGAACTTTAATTTGGTGAAAGGCATCTTTCAGATCTAATGTCGTAAATACTTTTCTATTACCAATACGAGCTATGCAATCCTCTATTATCGGAAAAGGAAAACATTGCTTATTTACTCTTTGGTTGAGCGGACGCAGATCAATACACATTCGTAAAGATCCATCTTTTTTACGCACTAATACTACACGCGCACAATACGGGGAATTACTACGCTTAATAATACCACGACGCAATAAGTCATCAGTGATTTTTCTAAGTTGCTCTCTTTCAGACCAAGCAAATCGTCTAGGAGCATATGCAAATATGGAATCATCTTTTAGGGAAACTTTTATCGAATAATCATCATCAATTAATTGTATATCCGAGTTCTCAACTTCTTGCATCATCAAAATCAATTCTTGTTTATATGATTCATCGAAATCAATATCAATATCTTGCAATAACGATAGCATGTCTTCAGATTCATTTTCAACCACTTCTGTCGAAGCTATTTCTTTAAACAACTGAACTCGATTAGTTATTTCAATACCAGATGGATTATACAAAACGGAAATATTATTCTCTTTAAGAAAATCTACTCCGATAATTAAATCTGAAGAAAATGAATCATCATTCAATACCAATAACGAAATTGATGCTTTCAAGTTCGGCAATAAACCCAGAGAAATCACTGTTTTGGCAGATCCTAATATATTAATGAAAGTATTATTTACCGCTTTATACCGCTTTATTTCTTCACTTCTTTCTAAATCGATATTTATAAACTTTACAAAGACCGATAATTTAATAAATGAAACGGGACTTCCGGTATCTACTAACGCATTTAAATTACATGAATTTCCATTCAATGAATCAACAATAATACGCGAATTGGAAATTTCCAACTTCCTACCGGAATCTTCGTTCACTACCGCAATCTCCATCTCCTGAACGTCTTCATCCACTGCAGACACCACTGGCGCTGGTTTGGCAGTTACCACAGGCGGTGATTGCTCCTTCTTTTTTAACTTATAGCAGTCAGCTCGGACATGACCTTTTGCCCGGCAATACACACAAAACACATCTTTGTCTGACTTTGACACAGAGTTATCTTTATGTATCGTGTTCGCACTATTTTTCAGTTTGTCACTTTTGACCTCTTGATGTTGAATCTTTCTAGTGGGCTCGGCTGACACCGATGTTATTTGATGCATCTCCTCCAGGAATTCATCGACTGCCTTACAACGAAGAACCGCAGCTGCTTCTCTCAACGATCGGCTTCCAATACCATTAATAAGTAGATGAATGGCATCTTCTTCTGGCAAGTTCAGATTTTTCATCAATACTAATTTGTCCATGGCGTAATCTTGGAATTGCTCCTTAGTAAAGTTCCATCTTCTTGCTTCAACTTTTTGCATAGCCACATGAAACAATATCTTCCGTTTAAATCTGCGTATTATCGCTTCTTTAAATATTTGCCAGGATTCAATCAACGTTGTCACATTTAGATCGAACCATCTTTTGGCATTTTTGACGAGCTTACTAGAAGCTGCCAAGAGTAATACATCTTCGGACGCCGCATGGATTTGAGCAATTCTCTCTCCTGTTTCTATCCATGTTTCGATTTTCTCTTCTTCTGATCCAGCAAATTCTGGAATTTGGGCCGTCAATAATTTCACAGCATGGGCGGTTGCTACGGACGAAATTGGCTGATGACGAGTAGTCATAACACCTTCAGTCATTTGTACATCACCATTGTCATTGTTCATAACGTTTTGCACTCTATTTTGAGAATCTTCACGAGACAAGTTCACTAATTCCAACATTTGTCGCATCATTACTTGACTTTGACGCTGCTGCTCTTGCTGTATTCGTGCTTGCTCTTGTAGGAAACGCCTTTGTTCCTGTTTATCTTCCTGCTGGATACGCCTTTGTTCTTGCTTATCTTCCTGCTGGATACGCCTTTGTTCTTGCTTATCTTCCTGCTGGATACGCATTTGTTCTGCGAGCAGAGCACAAACTTGTGATAATTCGGAAGGTACAACACTAGACGTTCGCGCAAGACTTTCATTTTGACTTGCTGTTGATTGTGTCTTTTTATGTTGATCGAATAGGTCAGCTGGTCCATTTCTTTCTAAATGAGACATAATCATGTCTATGCAACGTGAAGTACTGGATGGTGGATTCAGTCCATACCGCTTGGCTTCGTCATGCAATTCAGTCGCAGACAGATTTTCTAATCGTTGCCGATCCATATTTTGAATGCTGATAATTACTCTTCCGTGATGAATTTGAACACACTAATATTGCGTGATCTTGTTCGAACACACTTAGATCGCGGCAACACAGCACCATAAAATGGCGGAAGACGCCCGAGAATATTCGAGACGTATGAAATGGCGGGAGACCGCTCGAGAACGTTCGACCGTGGTAAGATGGCGGTTGACCGTTGCACCCAAAATGGCGGGGAAACCGTTCGAGAACGTTCGAGACGTAACTTCTCATACGCGAATATATGTTCCTTTGCAGCGTGGCAGACCAATACCACTGGTCGCCGATCCACAATATCAATGTTTTTAACGTCGTTACGACGGGATAACGTCTTTCACTGGATATTACGATAACGATAACGGTCGTTGACCCGAATATTTTCCACGGGATAACTGGCCGGAAATATCGCGCCCGAATATCTATTACAGCCTTGCACGCTGTACTTTACTCGCTCGAGCAAAGGAATGAGGACAGAAGGAAAAGGGAAATCGGTAGCAAGCCGGATCGCTTGACGATAATGGCGGTACACGATGAGAATCGGTAGCAAGCCGGATCGTTCACGATAATGGCGGTACACGATGAGGATCCCACTTCTGAACTGTAAAAAACTTTATATGTTTGTGTGTTCTTATTTGACGCACCGTATTTTACGGCACTGACCACGATATGTGTCGCGGGGAGATGTCAGGATAAGGATGATAGTAGGTGAAAGACGATATTTTATATGTTGAAGGAACAAGGTAACTTTTATTCCTCGATAGTTGTACAACGACGCGTACGTGACTAGCGTCCAACAACGACTGACTCCTCTCACTGCTCTTTCTCACTTTTCGCCAATCCGGGCGTTCCTTCTTGCGCAGAACGCTACGGCGCACATCAGTACTTCAAGCGACCAATCACATAATAAGACTCATTCAAACACGGCGTAACGATATTCTTACAGTTCGGCCATTCTGCGCATACATTCGTCCCGAATGTTTTGACGAAAATTTAATCTCAAAATAAAATAAACATATTATCATAATACAACTTTTAATACAACTTAAATATCCGAATAAACTTTTACTTATTTTAAAACATAAATTACAATATTATTTCTTATAATTAACTACTCAGATTTCTCACTTTTTCAATATTGCAATCTTAAATTAAATTGCACATAAAAACTTAAATTATCTTAAACTTATGATTATCGCATAAAACAAACACTTTTTATATCTTTATCCCAAAATTATGACTCTGTTTGTTTTATCCAATGTTTTAACCTATCCGGGGAAAGTATAGAGTTATAAGGCCTGGAGGTCACATTAAAACCTGGAATATCTTGAATCATATATCTATTATTATTTAAGGCCTTTGTAACCATATACGGACCCTTATAACATGGCTTTAATTTCTTATCCTCACCGGGTTTTACTGCAGTATCTCTTATCATAACGTAATCTCCTTCTTTATACTGAGTTGGCTTTTTATGTTGTTTATCATAATAGGCTTTATTATAGCTTTTTATTTTATCAGTTGCTTCTATAGCCAACTTACGAGCATTATCCCGTTCATCTGAAACTTTCAATTCACTTTCTGCCAATTGATTCAAATTTCTAACCAACTCATTATCCGAGTGACTACGTTGCTCATAACCAAATAGTAATTTTGAAGGAGAAGCCTTCACTGAGGAATGAAATGTATTGTTTATCACATATTGGATAGATCCGATCGCGGAACACCATGATTTTTGTTCCTCAACAATTCTTTTAAGAGACGCTTTTAAGAATCTATTAACTCTTTCTACTATGCCATTTGCCCATGGAGCAGCAACAGCAACTTGACGATGTTT
>NW_020211690.1:0-1066 GCF_003070985.1 Temnothorax curvispinosus | reverse complement strand
GCCAATTTTTTGAGGGTGAGTAGAGGGTCGTAGGAGATGCCCAAATTAACAAAGTTCCAACAAAATTTCTCTGTGCGTCGGCGGCAATCTTGAAAATAGGGGTGAATATTTAAAGTTTGAATATCTCGGCTTCTATTGGTTAAATTTTGTTCTTTTTTTTAGTTTCGTAGGGAAAAATATTTGCTACAACTTTTGTTCGAAAAAATTTTTAATAGCTGTCAAGGAAAAAAGTTAAAACCAAAAAAGTGCCGTCAATTACGGGTTAAACAATTTTATTGACACTTATATCGCCCCCTGTTAGTTTGATAAAAAAAATGTTCCAATAAAACTTGTAGAGGATTCAATTCTCTACAATTTTCGTATATATTTTTTTGCGGTGGCTCAAAAAACACTAGAGATAGAGAGCGCCAAAGTTGAGTGTATCTAGTAAATGCTCTTTTTCGTGGGGAAAATTCGCGGTTTTATTGTGAATTGTCGTATATTATAAAACTCTTTTCCGCGAACTGTACAGTTATTGTGTGTGTGTGTTGTTTGTGTGTGTTATTGTGTATTATTTTTGGTTAGTCGTGATCTGTATTTCGAGCGTTTCAGAGTAAAATTTCTCGAAAATGAGCGAGTATTTTATTTGTATAAGTCCATATGCCAGGTCAATTGAGCATTTTTATCGAGGTTGATGGCTTAAGTTAATGTTTTTTTTTTTTGTTTTTTTGCGTCGTAAAACAGGAATCTGTAAATAGTTTTTTTGTAAATCGATGCAATAAAAAGTTATTAACAATTTATTTGTTTAAATTGCTCTAGCGATCAAACTATACATCCTATAAAAAATGAACTAGAGAAAATTTGTTCCTCTTTTCACGACAAACAAAATGGTGTTTGAATTTTTCCAAAATCTTGATTATTGACGGAAATGTGTCAATTTTTATGTAATTACTGCCTACGCGTCACGGAGTACCCTAGGCGTGCGCGCTCGCGCTTAACTGTAATAAAAGGAGCAAAAAAGCAAATTAAATTAAAATTAAAGGAGCAAAACTCGTGTGGTACAATTGAGCGCGAGCGCGCACGCCTA
>NW_020211689.1:0-6937 GCF_003070985.1 Temnothorax curvispinosus | reverse complement strand
CAAGTGTACAAAGTCGATCGCTCATAGGTCAATTGAGTGCAGCGGGTATAGCAGGGCGTTTCATCCTGGTTGCATTAGGTCTTACTCAGTGTCAAGATACGCTGACTCGTGCTGTATATCTCTATTATCGTCACTGGATATACCCCCTCTTACACCTACAACTGATAATACTGCGCGTGTATTTGAGTTTGATAATATGGTCTCTTCTGCTGACTCGCGTACTCAGTCGACCCCACCGCCTGCGACGAATGAGCTTTTGTTAAGTCTGATCGAGCAGATGAAGCTGTCTGACTCAAAGATCTCTGCGTTTATTGACAATCAGCAGAGAATTAACGAAGATATTACTCGGTCTGATCTTAAAATCTCAGCCTTCATTGAGAGTCAGCAGCGAACTAATGAGGTTATTAACAGTAAGCTCGATCTGATTAATAGCTTATCCGAGACCGTAGCTAATAACACTCAGCGAATTTCCTCCTTGGAACTCGAGAACGCGGCCCTTAAGAGGGAACTGCAAGAGCTAAAAACGACTCGCTTGGATCGGCAGGATGACAATGCCAGTGAGATTATCGTGTCTGGGTTGCCGGAACCGCTTTCTGTTGCTCCTTCTGCAGTTGCTCGTAACGTGCTGGTAGCGCTTGGTGCTCCAGATATTTCGCCTCATATCCTGAACGTAAGAACTGTCCGTAGATCTCTTCCTGACTCTGCTTCTACTCCTTTTAGTGCTTCTATAGTTAAGAACTCGCTCATTATCACTGTGACTTATAACTCTGTTCGTGATTTAATAATTTCGAAGAAGCGAGCTAAGGGTGTCCTTAGGCAGGGAGAGGTCTGCGAAAATAACTCCAAAACCGTCGTTCACATTAACGAACTACTCTCTAAGGATTGCTATGAGCTGCTGCTGCAGACAAAGCGTTTAGCTGGGGAGCGGTCATTTAGGTATGTTTGGGTGAGGCATGGACGGATCTGCGTAAGACAGTCTGACGGTTCGCCTATTATCTACATTGATTTTAGTGCAGATCTGACTCGCCTTGATTGATCGTGCCGGACACATCCGCAGAAGCGATCAAGTCGTAACGAATCTGAATTTCGAGTTGCGCGTGGTCACATCGAGCTTCTCAGGCTTCACTTCCGAAACTTGCGCCTTGGTACTTAGTTTTATATATACTGTTTTGTTCTCTTTAGAAACACTGTTCTTTATCTTATTCTTTTTCACTGTATTTATCGTTAGCCAAGTTGTTCTTAGTTTTTTACAATCTATATTATTGAGATTGCTGGTTGCTTGCCTCAAGAGAGAGAGCATGCACATCATACTAACTTCTGTCCGTTATACTATGCTTTTGTTTATCTTGTATTGTATTGTATTGTAATCACCATATTATTGTAACTGCTATTACTTTTTGCCCTTTAGCCTTTGCTTGGGCATAATAAACTTTATCAATCAATCAATCAATCTCTCTCTCTCTCTCTCTCTCTCTCTCTCTCTCTCTCTCTCTCGGTGAGTACAGCGTGCACGTCTGTTTTGTCGTTCTTGTTTAAAACGAGCATATCTCTGTCGCAAGCTGCCTTCGGGCAATTCTGTTACAGAATCGAGCAGGTCTTTTGTTGCTTGTTACGATTGGTGTTACATCTTTCTTTCCTTGCAACCGCTATCTTGAGCATTCTGAGGTGAAATATTTTTCTTATTCTAACCTCACTCTTGCCTCATTGTCTTGGATTAACGAGGACTCTCGCTGCGCATGCTCCTGCTTCTCTTATCTCGGTGCTGTCCTGATTTCACACCTATCTTGGGCACGTGTTACCATCTGAGGGCTTCTGCGCGTATTGCTGCTGTTTACCATCCCAGGCTTTCTGACGCTTTACCATCTGCTACCTACGCGGTTGACGTATCCCTGATCTCTTCACGACTGGCTTGGCGCATCACTTATGCAGTGCTTCAAGTGCAAAAGGTCAATAGCGACTACTGCTGCTGCATGCGAGTGCAACAAACTGTTTCACCCTGGTTGCATTCAGATCTTCGCTTTGACTAGATACGCTGATCACTGCTGTAAAGCTTTGGCAGCGCAACAAGACTTACCGACCACACCGCTAGCTGATAAGTGTACACAATCACTAAATTTTGAAGATATGGCTACTCTTACGGATACGAAGTCACAGTCTACTGATGCATTGTTTTTGTCTATAATGTCAAAGATTGAAGAATCTGACAAAAAAATGACTGCTCTTATGGAGGATCAGCGATCAAAGACCGAAGAATCAAACAACAAACTGACCGCTTTTATAGAAGACCAGCGTGAAATAAACAAAGAGATCAACGACAAACTCAGCAAATTAAATTGTATCGCTGAGACTGTTGCACATAACTCTCAGCGCATTACCAAGCTGGAACAAGCGAGTTCAGCCCAGGCGCGTGACATACAGGCGCTGAAAACAGCTTAGCCCATTGCGCATACTGAGGAAGAAAATAAGCTCATTATTTCGGGACTGCCGGAGGCGTTGTCGATTACACCAACAGAGCTCGTCAACAATGTATTTAGTGCACTGGATAGTCGGAATCTCTCTAGCCACGTGATTGACGTCAGATCCATGAAACGCAAATTGCAGCCTGGTGCAACTCCGAGCCGTTCCTCGAATGCGGGCAGCCTGGGATCGATTGTAGTGACTCTGTCATCAAGTGCTGTCCGCGATGCCATTATCGCGAAGAAGCGTGCAAAGCGAGTGCTTAAGCAGCGTGATGTAATGATCCCAATGATCGCAATTTATACGTAAATGAGATGCTGCCTAAAGCCACGTACGACTTGTTGCAGCATGCCAAGCGCGTCGCCAAGGAGAAATCCTATAAATACGTCTGGATAAAGCAGGGTCGCATATGTGTCAGATCTTTGGATGGTACTCCCATCATCTATATTGATTCTATGGAGAACCTAACCGACTTGGTTTGACTGGGTCGAGACAGGCATATAGCGGCTTCAGTTATTACGAATCGCTTAACCAAGAACTCTAATTTTTGCATAGCACAATTCAATGCCAACTCCTTTCGCGGTCATATTGATCTTATCAGGCTACAATTCAACGCAAACCTTCATCATATTATTTCTGTGTCAGAAACATGGCTCAATGTGAATGTCTCTGATGCGACTGTGGCCTTGGACAATTACTTCTTGGTTCGTCATGATAGAGTGGGACGGATGGGTGGTGGAGTGGCGTGTTACGTGCATAAGTCACTTCAGGTTAAGATCTTGGCCACCTCTAATTACGTCTGTGATAATTCACTTGAATACCTCCTTATCGAGCTACGTCTACCGGATGGTGAATCGGTGCTATTTGCGTCTATTTATAGAAGGCCTAAGGGTCTACTCTTACATGACTTTGTCGAGTCTCTAAACCGATTCTCTCATCTCTACAAAAATATTATTATTGGTGGTGACTTGAATTGCAATTTATCATTGACTAACTTCGAGGCGGATTATTTGCGTGAATTAATTTCTAGTCTATCGTTACATATTGTTAACTCTGAGCCTACCCATCACACTGCGACTTTTGATTCTTGGCTTGACGTGCTTGTAGTGGATGATATGGACAAAATTATATCATTTGTTAAATCTCAGAGTCTTTTCATTGCTGGTCATGATCTTTTGGAATTGTCCACGTCTCTCAGCTCTAATCTTAGACCGGTGTGCTCTATTTCTCGGCGTAACTACAGGGGAATTGTTGACACGGAGTTCTGTAATTACCTTGGATCCATTGCTGGCGCAGTACGGTCTAAAATCGATGGTGTGTCAGAAGACACTGATGTGGACAGATTGTGTGGAGTGCTGTCTGGTGCCTTGTTGGGGGCACTTGACACCTTTGCCCCTATTCGTAACTTTGTAATCAAGAATCCTCCTGTGCAGTGGCTGACTCCTGAATTGATTGCTCGTCTACATACTCGTGATCAGCCATATAAGCGTGCTAAACGGGCCAATAGTCTCTTAGGTTATGCTTTCTACAGACTCTTCTGAAATCAACTCAATGCGGATATCAGGCGGGCTAAGAGCGAATTTTATTATAAGTCTCTTATTGGTATTATTGACCCTGCCAAATTGTGGAGAGAACTTGCTCGACTAGGGCTTGCAAAAGCAACTCTCACCTCTCCATTACATTTCTTCTCATCTGATCAGCTGAACTTATATTATGCGTCTGTTTCCAATGCTCAGCCTATATGTCTTCATTCTGATTTTATCTCTGCCACTGCTTTGGTCTCGCGACCTTTTGATCGTCCTGAGTTTGTGTTTTCTACTATCTCACCTCGGTCAGTTTTTGAGTTTTTGTCTATGCGACCTCTCTACTCTTACGCTTCCGGTTCAGATAGTCTACCGCTGTATGTTCTGCGCATTGCTTGGCCTGTTGTTTCGTCATTGCTTGTTCTTTTATTTAATCGATCGTTAGACACTTCGTCGTTCCCGTCAGAGTGGAAGAAGGCCGCTTTCAAAGATTCGAACACCACTATCCCCGTCAGATACTAGACCTATCGCAAATTTACCTGAGCTGTCTAAATTATTGGAACAAATTGTTGCTTCACAGATATTAGACTGCCTAAACAAATACGACATTCTGAATCCCAGACAGTCTGCGTACTGCTCAGGGTATAACACACAATCTGCGCTTCTGCGGGTTTGTAATGATATCAAGCAGGGGATTGATGAGGGACTTATTACAATTATGATACTGTTTGACTTTAGCAAGGCATTCGATACAGTCTCCCATCTGCTACTACTTATTAAGCTCAAACAGATAGGCTTCTCTGACGCTGTCTTAAACTGGATTTTCTCCTACCTAACAGGTCGTTCTCAAGCAGTTATTGATGACGAGAGCAATCTTTCTGACTGGATATTTACTTCGTCTGGAGTCCCTCAAGGTTCTGTGCTTGGCCCTCTGTTGCTTTCTTTATATATTAATGACATTTATAGGATATTACGTTATGCATCTCACATGATTTTTGCGGATGATGTTCAGATCTATCGCCTATGTTCACCAGCTAATATTCTTCAGGCTCTGGAATTGATTACATGTGATGCCAATGCTATCTTTGATTATGCTAATACGAATGGACTAAAGCTTAACCCTGCTAAATCTAAAGTTATTATTTTTGGAAGTCAAGCTTATATTAATAGCATTGATCTTGGTAGTCTTCCACCTATCATTGTGAATGATACGCCCCTACCATTTGTAAATGAAGTTAGAAATTTAAGTGTCATCTTTATGTCTAATCTTTCGTGGACGAGACATATCTCGCTGATCTCACAAAGAGTGCATTACGCGTTGAATAATTTAAAGTTCAATAAGAACTCTCTTTCTACCAATCTCAGGATTAAACTCGTCACCACCTTAATCATGCCACATATTGATCATTGTTGTCTCGTATATCATGGTTTGAGCAGTGAGTTAAATACAAAATTGCAAAGGCTCGTCAACTGTTGTATTCGGTTCATCTATGACCTTAAGCGTGACGAACACATTACACCGTATCGACGTCAGTTGAGGTGGCTTTCGGTTGAAAATAGGAGATACTACTTTCTCGGATGTCAGACCTATCGCATTCTGCATATGTGTTCTCCTTCATATCTACGTGAGCTTTTTCCTCCTCCCGATCCAACACTTAGGAGATCTGACCGACTAGCTGCTTCATCCACTCAGACGTTCCATATTCCTGCTCACAGAACCGTTGCTTTCAGAAATTCCTTCCAACTTTCTTCCATATATTTCTGGCATTCTCTTCCTAGTACAATAACTTCGGCATCTTCACTTGCATCATTCAAGAGCCTACTTTTTGCGTTTTTGCTTTCGTCTGAATCGGAGTGACGGGCTTTTGTTTTTTTGTTGTTCTTTTGTTTTTGCGTACCTCCTGCGAGTATACTAGTCCTTAATTTTAAGTTGCGTTGCGATTCCTTATTAGTTTTAAGTTGCGTTAGTTGTAAGTAGCGTTAGTTTTAAGTAGCGTTGGTTGTCAGTTGCTTGTAATTGGCATATTGTTATTGAGTGAGAGCATGTGCTTGCTGTTATAATTTTCTTTGTATCTTTTTGCCCTGTAGCCATTGTTTGAGCATAATAAATGATCAATCAATCAATCAATCTTCTCTTCTCTCTCGCTTTCTCGTTCTTTCGCTCTCTCAGTTTCTCGAAATCTTGCATTATCGTACCTTCGCTCTCTCGATCTCTGTGTGGGAATAGTAAATCCACATATTTTATCGTGCAGCAGGGTTATTCCGTATAGAACACAATATTGTATGTGAGGCTAATAGCGTCTCATTTTGTGGAAACTCAAAAATTATCAAGAGTTTTGACTTTCTTTTCAATAGTTCTATATTTCCTGATAGTTATGGCCATTAAAGCCAAAAAACGCGTCAATAAAAATTGAGACGCTTACACAGCGTCTCACTTTGTTCTACACGTGTTAGATATCTCATCAGATTCTGCTAGATCTGTAGTTCTATAACAGTTTTATAAAGAGTTTTGCTACATAAAAGCGAAAAAATTAATTATAAGATACAATATAAGTTACAATATAACGAGTATTGAGTCAACGGGTTAACGTGATCGGAAAGGATGTCCCTTTTATGCATAATTACCTTTTATCTTTTTCAAGTTAAAGAATTAAAAAAATATAAAAGGTTAAATCGAAATTGAAATTAATTTACATTAAAAGAAATAGATCAACATAAATTTTTTACATTAATAAGAATTAATTTATTTATAAATATGCATTTAAGCAAAGAAAATAGATTAAAAAAAATGAAAATAAAGTAATTAAGTATATTATACATAAAATTGTGTTACACGAAATTATAAAAAATTTTAAAATAAATAATAGTTATTTAAAATAGTACACTACATTTACACTACATTTACATACTGCGATATGCTTCGTAGTTAAAATAATTCAAACTACAAAATTAAAGCC
>NW_020211688.1:0-3311 GCF_003070985.1 Temnothorax curvispinosus | reverse complement strand
TCTATTGTCGGTACGCATTTGGAAAGGTTCACACAAATTTTAAAATGGATCAGCTACCTGCAAGAGATGATATTCCGTATTCTTATTCGAGACCAGGTATATTAACTACGTAATTTTTTATATAAGTATAATATTAAATATTAAATCTTTATTTTCGTTATGTTTTCTAAAGAAAATAAAACATTGATATCGGGTAATTACAAATTTATCAGTATTGAAAGGCGACGCTGTCGTTCGTATCTCCAAGTTTTTAAATATAATCCGCACAATTTTGTAAATTATGCCATTGTTTCACTGTAGCAAGGTCATTGTTTCTTTAAATACAAAAAATATGTCAAACATTTCATAACGCTATTGAAATTTCCCTACTAAGAACTATATCCTATAGGGTTTTAAAATTATATTTAATTGTAATGTATTATATTTCTCGACACGTACTTATAATTATTATTTATATATTGCCTCGTTAAGTATTTGAATAAATTTTAATTTCTATAAATTGTTATTTATTAGACCTCGTTGCTGTGACTCACACTCGCTTAAAATTAACCGTGAATTTCGAACGTCATGTTCTTGAAGGCAGGGCAATATTGTCAATACTGAAGAAACCGTCGACGTGTAACGATTGTAACGAACTAGTTAGTAAACATTTTTTTTAAATTTTAGTATACGTATATATATATATATATATATATATATATATATATATATATATATATGTATATATATATTTTTTTTTCAGTTTGTCATTAATATCAAGTATATATATAATTAGGTTTTAGATAACTACAAACTTAAAATAGGTGACGTGACAGACTATTCTACTGGAGAAATTCTAAGGAAAACTATTGGTAATCATGATAAAAACTTCGGCAGTCAGTTCACCATTACTCTACCAAGCGTGGCTAGTGCAGTCGGTACATCAAGAGGCAAAAGGAAGAAACTTAGTAATAGTAATATGTAAGTATAGAATATGTTTGACAAATACATAGATTTTAGAAATTATTGATACAAGTATATATGACGATGTATGACGATATATGATATATACATGACGATATCGTATTTTCAGATTTCAAATTAAGATTAAATACGAAACACATCCAGAATCTCCTGCACTGCATTGGCTAAAACGTTATCAAACTTCCGATGGTATAAATCCCCTCTTGATATCTAACACCAAGGTGAATTATAAAAAAATGATTTAGTTCTCCTATATCAACGTGTATTGTACTCACAAATCAATATTTTCAGCTTACATATGCTAGAGCTATATTTCCCTGTCAAGATACACCATCAAATAGAATCACATTCTATTTTGAGGTAAGAATTTAAACACTGTATGCATTTCGTATTTATCAAGAGACACGGTAGTGTCTCGGGCGGAGCGAGACCGACCGTGATTCTTTTACGCGATTTGTAAGAACAGTAATGTCTGCTTGATTGACATTGATATTATTAATAAAAATAATAAGACGTCAAAGTGAAAAGTATAACATACGTTAAAGAGATAAATGTGAGCATATATAATTGCAATTTTATTTTCATACTTTTTATATTTACTGCTTTAACTATTTAAAGAATGGTTTTCTTATTCAACTTTTATTGATGTTTACTTTATATTTTTTAGATTACTGTACCAAAAAATTTTAACGTTATGATGCCTGGGTTAAGAGAAAAGGTTAAGAGAAAGGGTGGAGCTGTAAAAAATAACCAAGATAAATACAGTTTTTCTTTTGGCACGCTATATGACACGACTCAACCCCATAAAGGCCGTATACCACCGTATGCGATACATATTATAGTAGGTTGCCTAAGAAGTTTGCACGGAAGTCGCGAAGAAGTACCTAGACCTATGTATCTAGAAATTTGGCATGCTAAAGAGAAATCTTGTGAGCGGTGTATACCATTTCTTGATAAAATTGTGGACATCGTGTATAAAATCAAAGAGTCGTATGGTTTCTTGGGTAATATTTCAACTTAATTTGTCGTTTCAGTTTATATGTGTTCTACAATATGTTTATATGCATTTTATTTTATAAGGAATTGTCAGTCTTGTTCCTTTTATTATTATTTTATTTTTAATATATTTATAAAATAATATATGTAGGTGAATTTGTTAATGTATGTGTGCTTCCACCAAATGTGCCGGAATTCGATATGCAATATCCTTATATGACATTTGTGTCATCAAGTTTACTTGAAGGAGATCAGTATTCTATAATCGATACAATTGTTCAAAACATCATTGAAAGCTGGATAGGAAGGACAGTTGCGATTGACAATTTTAAAGACTTGTGGTTGATTAAAGGCCTTAGTACATTCATTTATAGAAATCCTATAAATGATGAAATAATCGACAACGAAAGGAAATTTCGCAACGATCTAAAAATAAAAGGCATTAACAATCTGCTAAGTATGGTAAAGTATTAGTTTTGCTTGGATAAAATTATAGAAAGAAATATGTATTAAATATATTGATTGATAATATTTTCCACTTCATACGTGTGCTTTCCACTTCATATGCATTTCTACTACATATACTTACTACACTATTTTCTGAAACTGAATTATTATTACAGCCGGAGTTATATTCGCACTCTTTAGTACCTATTTTTACGAAAGAATTTCTGCCTATAAATATTATCAAGTACGTGTCGGAAAAAGGGTGTATATTTTTGAATTACTTAGAAAATAAGTTAGGTGGCCCCAAAGATTTCACATGTTTTCTTGTACATATTTTATTGCCATTTTATGAGAAAACTGAACACGATGAAAACCGTGCAATCCTAACGACTGATCGTTTTAAGATTCTTCTGAATGTATATTTTTTCCTTATAGCAAAAGATGAGGTAACATGATTTTTATGCAAATAAATTAGTTCTTAGTTTTTTAGTTTATTAAGTTTATTAAGCAGCGAATAACAACTTTTATCTTGTGGCTAGCTGTCAAATTCTGTAGATTGGGATGGATGGTTATATAGAACAGGTGTCCCAGCTTCTCAGTCCGATTCCATGACCATAAGGAAAACTTATTGGCAAGATCAAGCAGACCAGTGGATCTTACAAGAAACAACAGCGTCTTTTGATACGATTAGAAAATTGGGACAGTCTAATAATCTCGTTATAATAGAATTTTTAACCTATTTACTTGCATTGCCCAATACGGTTCTGACGGAAGACAAGTTACGAATGCTAAGACTTGCGTTTCTGCGTGACCAGAATGTTTGTGAAATAAGGTAAATAAATATACATTTCTATATTCAGATTGTTTTGTAGTTGAGTAACATATCGCGCACGTATCTCGCAGGT
>NW_020211687.1:0-1395 GCF_003070985.1 Temnothorax curvispinosus | reverse complement strand
AACTGTAATGTACTAGAACAAGCTTAAAGCAAACTACAAACTATAACTATTACAAGAATTGTGATAAACTATCTTAATTTGACTGTGACAAAGTTAACAGCTTGACACAATTCTCATGTTTTGATTTCAACAAAACTTTAGTAAATATATCTGCTACCATTTCTTCTGAACGCAAATATCTTACTTCAATGTATCCATTTTCGACTTGCTCCCTTGCATAATGATACCGAATATCTATATGTTTACTACGACCGTGAAATACTGGATTTTTACACATAAGTATTGCGCTCTGGTTATCACAATTGACAGTTGATGGATCTTTAACATATTCGTCAAAATGCATGAATCTAAGCAGTCTTTTAATAAAAATCAATTCACGTATGGCTTCTGAGAGAGCCATATATTCCGCTTCCATGGTTGATAGTGCCACGGATTTTTGTTTCTTCGCACTCCAGCTTACTGGTCCTCCCGCTAGCATTGTAACATACCCGGAACACAATCGTCTGTCACTAATATCGCCGGCCCAGTCCGAATCGACGTAGGTTTGTATCTCGTTGTTGTCTCTTTTGTATGTGATACTGTAGTTGATCGTTCCCTTTAAATAACGAACCACCCGCTTGGCAGCCATCCAGTGTTTCCTTTGAGGGTCCGCGTAAAATCTGCTTAATACATTTGCTGCGTACGCAATATCGGGTCTGGTCGCGTTCGCCAAATGGATTAAGCTCCCTACAAGTTCTCTGTAGGGTCTATTCTTCATCTCTTCCTCAGTCGTTGATTCATCTTCCTTGGTTATCATCTGACTCGAATCACATGGCGTTGATACTGTTTTTGATTCTTCCATTCCAAATCGATTGATTAGCTCGTTTATGTACTTTCGTTGGCTTAGTCGAATTTCCCCGGTGGCTCCCTCTCTTTCGACATTGATTCCTAGAATTTGATTCAGTGGGCCAAGGTCGCTCATGTGGAATTCGGACTTAAGCTTAGCTTTTAACTCGTTTATCTTGACGATATTCTTCGATGCCAACGTCACATCATCAACGTAGGTTAGTATTATAACTAAATTCTCGCCATCTCCATAAACGTAAACACAGGGATTCGACGCATCGTTTCGTGCACCTATCTTGAGTAAATAATCGTTGAGTCGTTTGTACCATTCCCTACCGGCCTGCTTTAAGCCGTAGAGTGGTCTCCTCAATAGGCAGACTTTATCCTCTTCGCCGTCCCTGACGAATGGCTCCGGTTGCTCCATGTATATTTCGTCATGCAAATTTCCTTGAACGTATGCTGACACCACATCCATTTGGTGAACATACATTTCCTCATTAACAGCACAGGCCAACAGGGCTCGTATCGTTTCAAGCCGAGCTACTGGAGCGAATACCTCGTCATAATCGA
>NW_020211686.1:0-14387 GCF_003070985.1 Temnothorax curvispinosus | reverse complement strand
TATATATATATATATATATATATATATATATATATATATATATATATGTATATATATGTATATGTATATGCAGTTCTCTAGAGCGAATAAAATAGCGTGTGGCAACCAAACCAACTGATAAAGAATATGATCGGTATAAAGGTCTGGGAGCACCTTACGCTCGTCCCTATTCTACGAAAGATTTTTCGATGAACTTCTTGAATATTTTTCGGAAACACGTTCGGCCCTGTTTTCACCCCCAACCAAAATGAACTCCGTCCCGGTCGGGGGTCTGACGATCAACTCGATTCTGTCTTCGGGCTTGCACTACTTGACGTTTTCTTCTAGGCTTGAGGCTTCTCAGCCGGAAATGAATTGCAGATCATATTCTTTGTCACAAGCAACCGAGAAAACCTTCTGACTCTTGACAATGCGAGCAAGATAAACGTGTCTTCAAATATCTTGTCTTCGACTTTTCAAAACTCATTTTTTCAGAGTGAAACTTCAAACTTCCCTCTATCATCCAATACCTCTTGATTCAAAACCTTATAAACAAACAAACAGGTTAGAGAACTTACTTGTACCAAAGCTCGTTATTATTTTTCTGTGTTTTTTTTTTTTTATATCTTTGCGTTTCGTTTTCCTGCTTTATTTATTTAGGTTTACTTTATTTTTTTTTTTCGTTAAAGAGAGAATTTTTCACATTTTTTAAAAGATTCTAGTCAACGGCTGGAATACAACTGTAAGCTAGAGACAACACAAATATCGAGCACTCAATTATATTCCAGCTCACATTATAGCCTGTATTATTACACAATTGAAACCTTATCTTCATAACATTAAGAGGAAGAGATATAAACTTATGAAAATAAGGTTTTACATCTATTCTAACCTTACTGGTTTTCGTGCAAACGGTATGCTACACTTTACTACATTTTACATTTTTTCTTTTCGTCAATAGTGTTTATAGTATATACTGTATAGTAGATACTGTTTATAGTAGTGTAACTAAAACGCTTGCGAGATTGTATATCTGCATACGGATGCAGGATTAGGTAAGGTAAGAATAGTAATATAATGTGATTTTGTTAATTTAATAATTTTGACCCGTTGACGAAATATTTGGGTCAAACTCATCGGATCTTCCGAAAGGACCTGGCCTCGCATCACTTGCATGACTAATAGCGTCCTGAAATTCATTAAGCAACAAAAAAACCATGATTGTTTACGCAAGTTACGGATTGCTGCTTAGCTACTACCGTACGATTTATCGAGCGCATTTCTCTGATGCTCCCGTCTGCCGATTTCTTGCTAACTTAAGTGCTTACTTTGTAATCCAATTAACATTACCGTTTCGATAAATATAAGCGGTCTACGAAAATATGAATCCGAAAGAAGCATTATATTGTAAATGGCTCGACGAATTTTTCAACGTAATAAGATATATCGCGTGCAAAATCGTCTCTTGAAATTAATAGTAAGCAGCATCGATATATATATTAAATATTTTAATTTTTTTTTAAGTATTTTACGCAATATATTAATTTCTTTTAAATTTCATAATTTTCATAAATATCTTCAACAAAGCAGTTAATTAATGTATATAACGCAGCAAGATGCCCGGCCGTAACAAAGAATTATGATGAGAAGTCATGTCTTTCTCTAGAAAAATAAACGTTATGAAACATGCGAGAATTCTTCTCCACGTAAAATTTTCGTGTAAAGTGTTCAGTAAAACAAAAAAGTGAGATAAGAGAAATAAACGTACATTACAGTAAGCACCGTTGTGCAAGAAATTACGAAAATATGAAGTTTTTGCTAGATAATTTGCAGTTTTATACATATACAGGGTGTTCCGAGGATAATAAAATTGCAGCATAAAAATTCGTGAAAAATTTAAGTAATAAAAGGGCATGCCGTTTTTTTTATAAAGTAGTTTCTTAAATATAAAGGTTTAAGGTATAATCAATCCATTGGTTAAAAAGTATGATCGTGCAGTAGTATACGTACAGCGGCAACGTTTTGTTTGACATCTAATTATCTAATACCATTGCGCGCACGACACACGGACAGATGACTTTTTAATCAATGCTTACGATTGGTTATACCTTAAACCTTTATATTTAAAAAACTACTTTATAAAAAAATGGCATGCACTTTTATTAATTTTTTTATTAATCAATTTTTCACGAACTTTCATACAACTTTATTATCCTTGAAACATCCTGTATATAGACGTATAATCTCGTGTTCTAACATAAATTTAGTACAAGGATGAGACACATATATCCATGTAGACAGCTTATATTGCAAATTGCAAATTTAAGTGGGCGTTGTACTTACGCGGCGAATAGGAGCGCGATCTAGAGCGGTCGTAACGTGAACGTCGACGGCTGTAGTATGGGCTGGGTGAGCGACGATAACTTCCTCTGTAGCTAACTCTATTGTTTCCAGTATTAAAAAAAATAAAGAATTAGAAAACGGAAAAAAGAGAAATAATGTGTCAATTATTTTTTTGACTTATTATTTCGAGAGGACTTAGACGACTTACTCTCTACGTCTCGGAGCATCCCAGTTTCTGTCGTGCAGATGCGTAGGTTTTCCCATGTATATTCCCGGAGTAGGAGTATGAGCGCGTTGCGTAATAGAGAAGTCTACTCTGATTCGTCTCCCGTCAATTTCCATGCCGGTGCATTGGTCTTTAGCCACTTTAGCATCCTCGGACGATTCGAAATATACAAAGCAAAATCCTCTAGAGCGTCCAGTCTGTAAATATGAATTACATGTGGTACCATTAAACTGCGCTATCACTAAGTTGTACTAACTTCTAATTTACACGTAGGATTTATATTAATATGTAATTATGTGGCCAGAAGCCTTTAACGTATCATGTGTCTCTTAAGAATGAACGTTCTAAATTTCTGGCGCAGCTTTATTGTTCCCCAGTGTAAACACCTATGTGGGGACTGTCGCGTACTATATTAATATATGAATAAACATACATGAATACATCAAGTCTCACATACCTTTGCATCGATAACGACCTGTACTCGTTCTACTGGGCCATATCGCGAGAATATATGTTGGATTTGCTGTTCAGTCGTGAAAATTGAGAGTCCGAAGACACCTAGGCAACGGGAAGGGCAAGGATTGTCGCGATTACCAATGTGCCGCCGCCTCGATGACATCGGGCTGCGTGAGTGTGACCGGTACACGTGTCGGTCGCGAGAGTACCGCGACCGCGAGTACGAGCGAGATCTACTACGGGAGTAACGACTGCCGCGGTATGGCGAACGACTTCGGCTGCGGCTACTACGGTGACCAACGGTATACTTGCTGCCCCGATACGACTTGCGACCGCGTGACGCGGATCGACTACGCGACCTCGAGTATTTGTTGACCTCTTTGTGCTCCTTCCGCTCGCGCGACTTACGCGATCTCGAATGCGATCGCGAGTCTCTTAGGCCACCGTCCGCAGTTCGTGGTCGACGGGGGCTTGCACTGCGACTGCCACTTCTCTGCAAATTAAAACACAACCGTTACCGCAAGTTATATCATGTATATACAAAGATGATACAAAATTGAATTATCATTATATTTTACATGATAAATTAAATTGAGAAAATGGGACATAAAAAAAATGTGATAATATTTAACACACATGAATTATACACACATGATAATATTATACACATATAAAAACATTTAATTTAACATTTAAATATATTATATTTATTTGTGTATTTTTTAATATCTTTTATTTCTTCTGTATAAAAGAAATATTCACAATGGAGTTACAAGCAACTAAAGAATTAGCAGATTAAAGAAGTATAATATTTATGATATTTTATAATATCTTTCTTTAATCCATTAATTCTTTTATTGCTTAAGGAGGGTGATTGCTCAATCAATATGATAAGAATTAGTTCAAATTTATGGAGGATATTTGTCTATGGAAGTCTGTCGTCCATGCCAAAGTGTAAGCCAACTGTCTTTATAGTTTAGTTGTTGAGTAATTAATTACTAAAGTTATACTTATTGGCGCCCATTTATCAGGGCCGAATTTGAATTAATTCTTATCAGATTTAACTCCATTGCGAGAATACACATATCTTTCACACACATATAGAAGAAATAAAAAGTACTAATTAATACTTCAATAAATATAAATGCATTTAAATGTTAAATTAAAAGTCTTCATGCGTCTAATATTGAAATGTTAAGTAATATTTAAAACTTACGATAAATTTGCAAATGGAAAACAGAATGTTCAATGTCTAAGAGGACAGAACTGAGTTCTTCAATAGTAATGTAAGCTTTACTCCAAAAGATAACTTGTAACTTTCCAAGGTATGACAATGTTTGGCATTCTATATAAACAAATATATCACAAGCTAATAAAGACAAATAAAGACCTTCTTGTAAATTGAACTTCAAGATCAAAAAGCATTTGCGGAAACATTTCATTTTCATCAGAATAAATACATATGTATACAAATCTAACCTAGAAAATATATATATATATATATATATATATATATATATATATATCAAATCAAATTAGAATTAAATATATATTTTCTAAATAGCGAATGTTACCAACGATAACAATCGCCAATGTTCTAACATATGAGCGCGACCGACCAATCGCGATTCAGCTATTCACGTTTATAACCTTATAAAGCGCTTTCGCCGAGATCAAAATCATCGTCGGCGAATCGTCGGGAATTCGATATTGCACATTTTTTCAGGACACATTCCGCAATTAGCGGCAGCGAACGAGTCGCGCGCGTCGAGTCATCACGAACGCCGCGTGGTACCGATAATGGCTGGGAGTAGGAACTGCGCCGCTGGATCGATAATGGCCGTGTCGAGTCGCGTTATTTCGTCGCGTTTCACGCGACGACGGTTCGCGAGTCGGTTGCGCGAGGATCCGCGATTTTTCGGCACTCACCTCGATATCGCTCATCGCCAAAGTCCCTCGACCGTGGATCTGTGTCGGACAGAAAACGAAATGCGTCGCCACGCGCTCCGTTTCCTCGGTAGACTCTCGACAATCGACAAATAATATGGCGTGGAAGCCTCGTCGCAGGAAACGCCGGGCCCCCCGCACTGCCCCGCAGTCCGCAGTCCGCACACGAATGAACACACCAACATCCGGCGGCGTTACCATGGCAACGCGTGGACGTGGACGCGCCGCGGTCGCGGTTTTCGCGCGGCGCGTGCGCACGAGGCCGTGGCGACGCCTGGGTACTTTGTTAAAATCTAGTGACTTTAGCGACGGAGATCACACTGCGCCCATGATGACTGCGCAGTGCGCGCCGGCCTGCGTCCGCGCCGCTCGCGGGATAGGAATATAGGAAGGAGTAGGACTCTAGTCCACGGGAACAGACGGGAATGACGGGAACGGCAAGGAATGGCGGCTAACGGCTAGTGTATCTCGCGATACATTTACAACGCGCATTGTGTGTCTCTCTCTCTCTCTCTCTTTTTCTCTCTCGCGAGTTCTGGGTGTCGAGCGACGTTCACGTTAATGTTCACGTCAAGCACGTCAACTATGTGACTGTCCGGCTGAGAAGGCCGGAAGAGAGAGGTATTCTCCCGCTGTCGCGTACGTTCACGGTTCACGCGCGTCCAGGTGAGGGAACGCACACTTGGCCCCTATCGCGGTTTCGTTCTTTTCCTCCCTCGAGCTTGTGGCTTGTGTGGCTGATTAAAAACATCCCTGAAGATATATCCGTTGGCCTCCGAGCCTGTGCAGCGACGCTGTCGCTAAATTGGCACGTACGAGTCTCCGCAGCGTCGTGATTGCTCCGGCCAGCGTTGGTTACGATAACTGTTGGCGATCACGTAACGGTACAATTTTTTATGTCCCAATAATATTTATTTTGAATAATTAAATTCGTTGATTCTATTCAAGTGTCGTGTTATATACGTACTGCTTTGGTTTTCGCTTTGTTTTGTGTATATACTGGTTACTATGTAGTACTAAATTGGCATATACAAAAAAGGCCTAGTTTACACCGATCTCTTGATACGCGTGTCAAATGGTATATTTTTGAGCTGATCAACCAATAATCAAACTAATTTACTAGTTATTTACTATTTAATACGCGTATCAAGTGATCGGTGTAAACTAGGGCACAGTTTACATAGGAGTGTACGTACTATTCTTAACCTCGTTGCCTTACAATCTCTTGTGACTGTGGACGTGCTGTCGGTTGGATTGTCAAGATAAATAGAAATGTTCAGTCAGTACGTTTAATTTTTCTCCGATGATTATTATGTTTTGCATATATATATATATATATATATATATATATACACATATATATATGGAATATTGGATAGCTCAATGTTACAGCAGTTACTTGTCCAGCAAAAGATCTAGATTTGATTCTCAGATGATTTAGAATTTTATCTGAGAAAATGTCTGATATAAGAACTAAGTATCCTAAATACAAACTTAATTGCAAGATAACCTAGGGAGTGAACAATCTCAGTACTATTTCTTGGAGGATAATAAACAATTGTAACAATAAGCTTTAAAAAAAAAGTTGGAGTCTCTAGAATAAAGATTGAATAAAGAGCTTACGATTTTTTGTGCTATTGATGATATATATATATAATTATATAAGAAATGTATTGTAATGTGTCCAGTTATTACACAGATTGAGTTGTACCCACGTTTGTTATATTTAGATAAAATTTATATCATTGGTGAGATTATTATATTATCTAGACTACGTTATCTGGCAAGAGTTTGATTTGAAATTGTAAGACAACGGGTTAAAAAAAACTGCGTCAAAATATTCACGTATATTTTCATAATTTTTGCAGGCAAAAATGTCAGCTGAATACAGTCGAAACGTTTTAAAAATAGTCGTTGCACAGATTTGTCAGACGATAGGATGGCACTCCATTAATTCTACACCATTGGAGTTTCTGGTAGATCTCCTGCAAGAATATCTGTTACGTATTTCCAAGCTCACACATCAATATGCGGAAGTTTGTGAGTAACTGTTATATTAATTTTGACAGTGATTGCCTTGTGTGTTGTCAAGGTCTTTTGCTTTCTTGTCTTTTTATATATATATATTTTATGAAGTAAAAGATTGAATAGTTTTTGGATACTATTATCAAAATTTATATTCTTAAAATTTCTTAACATGGACAGATGAGTTATCTCGCGTTTCATATTCCATCGTTAAAGACTGATGACGAGATATCTCGCATTTTTTATTCATCAGTCAAGAACAGTAACTCAGTAACATAACGGTGATTTTTAATTGCGGACAAATCATAAGCACCTTAAAAATATTTTATGTAGAAACATAGCCGGCTATGCAGTAAAATGTCTGATCCACAATGTGTTAAGAGAAAACTAAATAAATTATTTACTTGTTACACTTACTGAGTAATGTTAATACATATATAGATATTTTGGATTTATTATATTTTTACGTTTTTACAGTGGGAAGGACGGAACCAAATCTTGACGACTTAGGATTAACATTTCAATATATGAATATTGACATACAAGAATTAGCCGAATACGTGAAAAATGTAGATTCTGTTCCATGTCCTATACAAGTACCTAAGTATCCAGTTCGACGTGAGAATCATTTGAATTTTTTAAAACCGGGTAGTCGTGAAGTAGTCACGAGACCAGTACACGTACACGAACATTTACCAGCTATGTACCCAGATACCGAAGGTAATGAATCATATTTTCTTTATTGGGTAAACTGCAATAGTTATGCCAGTTTACATTAATTTACGTTTTATCGATAATATATAATGATTACAGAGGAATACATATCAGATAAGAATGAAAGTTTAATGAATGGCACGGCAGACTTGACATCCAGTAGTGGGACATCGTCGGGCAATTCGAATAATGCATCACCTCACAGAATGTCGCCACAGGTGGTTTTTAAACGACCGGGCGATCCGGTGTCTTTTGAAAGCCCCGTAGTGAAGCGGGCGAAGGTTTTGGAGGAGGGCAGACCGTTACGTGAAATAAGCAGCGTTATGATGACCACCTCTGGTTTTTTATCACCCGCGCGAGAAGGAAAGCTACCTGAATCGAGAACGCCGCATCAAGTCCGATCGGATTCACCGCAACCGAGTTCCTATCCGATGGTGCCACCTGAACTGAAGACCGACAAGAAACCGAAGAAGGTTGTGAAGAAAGGTCCCGAGGATCGTAAGCTTGACAAAGAGAATAAGAAGAAGAAAGGCGCGAAGGAATTGTTCAAGCCGGACAAGATCGATGAGAGTAAAGTAAAGAAATTAGTCGGCATGAAGGAGTTGGCCAAGTTAAAACCTTTAAAGCCAGGTGGTGGCAAGGCACAATCTACCACGTTACAAGAACTCACGGGTAGCAGGCCATCCACGCCGAAGATCGCGTCACCTAAATCAGCCGCCAGTAGTCCGAAACCGTCGAAGGCGACGCAGCCGAAGGTCAAGCCCGACAAGGTAGATCTGACGGACGGTCCTCCTGCCGTCGAAAAGAAGGAGGAAACCGTTGACAAGTTGCCGTCGGAGCCGGATAAACAAAAACTGAATATATTCAAGAAGATATCGAAACCGCGCGAGGAAAAGGACAAGGACAAAGAGACGACGGAGCCACATAAGCACAAGGAGATTCTTGAGTCGCGCGAAAAGTCGCCGGATTTGATCATAGATATCGAGAATGCGGAGAAGCATGCGCACCGTAACGACGCGGACCCGAAAGCAGGACGCGAGGAGAAGAAGACACCTCATACACCGGACGTGCACATACAGTCGGACAGTGATTTGGCAGACGTGCAGAGTTTATCGTCAGATGTTTACATGTTCGACGACGCTGACATTTCACCGCCGGGTACGCCCAGCACGCCGAAAACCCCCGAATTGAGTGTACCCACGGTACCGGAACAGAAGCGAAAGAAGAAAGAGAAGAGTGGCAAAAAGAAAGAACCTAAATTGAAGAGTCCGAAACAAAGTAGTCCGAAAAAGGTAAGATATGTTTTACAGGACAATTACTCATCGAACTACGTGTACATAGTATCAAAAAGAGTTATACGTATTTTATATATTTCTTAAATTAATCGCAGTCGATTTTGTTCCCAGCGATAATTCGATTGAGTATCACATTTTAATATGCTTCTAATTTTCAATATTAGTATATCTTGCTGGTAATTTGCTGTTTTTCAGACGAAACCTTCATGTGATACGACAGAATCGGATATACTAGATCGGCCCAAAACGCCGCAGGCACCCGAACCACTACACAGAGAGCCTATTCTTCCAATCACACTTCCATTCCCTTCCCTCCCCTTTTTCCCTCCGTTTCCTTCGGCGCCTGGTTTAATTCCCCCGATGTTCCCGCGGTTTCCGTTGCCGCTTGGCCCACGAGGTGGGCCAGGTCCTCATCCCGCGATGCCCAATTTACCATTACCACCACGTTTTTCCAACCCACCCGTAAAGCCCGAGGACTTCCCGTTGCCTAAAATTAAACCCGTGGAACGTGAGAAGCCACTGATCCCTCCACCGGCCGAGTTAACATCTCCGTCGATTCTAGGCGAGAATGAGAAGGCGGACAAAGAGAAGGTGGATAACAAACTTACGAAAATGTTTAAGCCAAACAAAGAATTGCCTTTCATGAAAGTACCTGAGAGGGTACTGCCTGTAGGCGCTGCACCGCCTATAGTGTCTGCACCTGTCGCACCAATCACGCTTCCCACACCAACAGTACCCGTCGCGCAAATGCCACCATCGAAAAACTCTAAAGCTGAAAAAACAGAGAAGAATGATATGGTAAATTCGACAAGAGACCATATCTCGTTAGATATTTCGATTATATTTTATTAAAATATATATATTTTGGAGAAATGTCCCGATGAAGATAATTCCTATGCACGATAATATTATATTTATATCCATCATTTATGCCATATAATTACTACGCTCTATCTTAATCAATTTATCTAGTAGTTTTTACGCATATAAAAGCTATCAGATTAATTTGATTAAACTAGAGTATAATAATTGTAATTTCACATATACATATATTTATAACAGTTTATAACTATTTTTAGAAGTCTAAGGAACATAAGAAAGAAAAGAAGGATAAGTTGAAGAAGAAGAAAGATAAGAAAGAGAAACACAAAGATAAAGGCGAGAAAATGAAGGAGAAGAAGGAAAAGGCTGAGAAACGCGAGAAATTAGAAAAGATCAAGGAAAAGAAGGAGAAAAAAGAAAAGAAAAAGGAGAAAGATCAAAATAAGAAGAATACGGTAGTTATATATCTTCCGCTAATAATAATGATGGTAAATAGCAATAATTAATTTACTATATCTGTGTTATTACAGAAGGAAGAAAAGAATCCAGAAGCTGTTCCAAAAATTACGTTAAAATTAGGTACAGCTTCTCCTAGACCAGCGACACCAGATAATGCGCCTATGAAGAAAATGTAAGTCATAAATAAATTCTTATTATTAGTAAACTTTTATTAGCAATTTAATATAATTATAATACAAATTTTTTTTTGTGTTGGCATATTTAATTGGTTTATCGAAAAAGGAGGTATTTTTATATTACACAATCATAATATGTCATGACACAGATAATTATTGTGTGGTTACTTCTTATTTTTCTCAGAACTATTAAACCACTTGTGAAAAAGCCCGATGAAGAGGTCAAGCGGGAACCTAGTCCGGAATTGGCGAAAATATCGGCATTGGTAACACGACCGCCAAAGCAAAAGTCAGCAAGTAAGAAAACAGAGGAGGGAATATTAGATGGAAGCCCTGCTCTTCCTACAGACTCTTTCTCTGCCACTCTTACTAGCGCGCCACTTGCATCAGTTCCTCGAGCAAAGAAATCTAACTTCCAAAATCTATCTCAAAGTGAGCCAATACCTTCACCTCAGTTTGACAATCCTCCTAAATTCCCGAACCCTCTAGTGCCGCCACAACAACCACCATATTATTTTGTAAGTACATTTTTCACGATATTTACATATTGGGGATTATTGAAATTTACATCAAGATTCGAGATCTTAGAATTAAAATGTTTCACAAATAATATTTCACAAAGGAAATTTTTGGTAAATAAATTGAATGTATGATCGAATAAATTATTTATATAAGAAATAATAATACATAGGACTTAAAAATTAATATATTTTTCTTTCAAAGAACATTAAAAAGAAATATTAGCGTTCCTGTTAAGCTGTTTTTGAATTTTACAAGAAATTATATAATTTGTCTATTATAACATTGCTGCAATGATAAGGAAACTTTATTTTTATAAATGACAAATAAATTAATAGATAATAAAACATAAGCATACAAATAAGAAATTTTTGCAAAGTTTTGAAAGTACATTAACTAAATTAAATTGGATTAAAATTTTATAGTAAAGTTTTTTAAAATAATTGTCACATATAAAACCAATTTGGGAGGGGGAAATTTGCCTTAAATTTATTACAAACATTTTATTGATATTTTATTCTATAATGAAATAAACCCAACCCATCGATATTGTTTCAAGTATGAGCCTATCCAAAAGTTCCAATTTCCTATTCATGCTATCTATGCATTTACGTCTTGTGGTGACGGTATCATGTTTTCCTTTTTTTCCTTAAACCACGCTCTCTCTTTTGATATATTGTTATGTTGTCAAAATAATGATTGTAGTACACATTCTCTCTTATAGCTATATTTAGACTTACTGTGTATTTTTTGTTGCAATTATTACCTTACTCACTTTCTCTTTTTCTTTCTTTGAGTTCAGTGCTCATATTTCCATTTCTTATATTGAGTCTTAAATATTTCTTTAGTTTTAATTTTCAGAAATTGAATTAATCGCTTATTTTGCCATTCTACTTTCACCATTCTGCCTCGCAAGACTTCTTTTGTACAAAGAGCTTTTCAGAAAAGACATTTTTATAATTAGTGGATTTAAATAATCTCAAGTCACAATATACAAGTTACAAAGTACTATTCAGTTCATATATCTTGTGATACAGAAATAAAATTTAGAAATAATATTCTTTAGAAAAAATTATACTGATTAGTAAAATTTGATAGTTTCTTTATTTGATTTATTATATTTTTTAATATTCTGAATATACAGTCTTTTCTGAGTAGCTGCATCTTGAGTTTGCCATTTGTAGAATTGATTGCTGCATTTATGTAAATATAGATATAATTCTTTATAAAAAAAAAATAAATAATATTAACTTAGAAAATTAATTTAATCATGTATTTTAAGAATAAGAAAGCATTTATCGTCATCATTTTATCATCCATTATATATATATATATATATATATATTATATACATATGTGTATATGTATATGTATATGTATATACGTACGATATACAATATGGTATACTTGTCTCTTCTTCTTATTATTGCAAATTTGAGCGATTACAGTGTAATTATAAAAATAACGTTCTGACAGATTTAATGAACGAATATCTGTTGTGGCAGTATAAATGCAATATCGCAAATTTTATAGAGGCATTACTCTAAAACTATGTACCATAATCAGTATCAATTAATGCCTTTAACACACAGGATGCCATCGTTTTATCTTTAACGTTAATGTATGTTTAACTAAATTATCGTAAATTTGATATTTCACTTATATTTCATATGTCAGTATATAGCTTAAAGTTACAAGCAGTGCCGGTTTACTAATATACAATTTATTCTTGACATTTCCGTACATGCTGAAGGAAGTAATTTCTTTTACAGTATATTTGTCTTATGTTAGTTAATAATATGCCCATGCTTCTCGTTAATTTCTCTTCTCTATTTAGCAAGTGCAGTCACATTAGCGCATACATATATATTCCTCACGTATAAATAGTTACAAGATGCAATTGATACTTGTGTGTCACACACTTTTGAATTCGCCGCTTGACTGTTAACTAAGTAGCATTAGAGAGCATGCGTCTTATCAGTTAATGTAACTAATGTAACTAATATGTCACAGCTCTTATTTTTAAACCTTTATTATAAAAATTTACTTATCTCAAGATAACTTAAACTAATGATTTTTCCCGTTCACTTCTCTTCATTTAATCAGCGAATATATTTACGATTTGCGATTATTGATATATAATTTATTAACGATACACACTAACAGACAGCAGAGAGAAAACATTAAAAAAAAAAATTATGTAGCAAAAAGTATAAAGTCAAATCGTTGCATGAGATTTGCACGTTGCATAGAAAAAAAAAATTAGCATGAGAGACCCGTTAGGAATATAACCGACGGTTTTAACGGTACAGAGGTGAAAGCAGATCCAGTTCCTAAAAAGGACGATGCTAAAGAAGACAAAGAAAATGGCAGGAACGTGTTGCCTACAACACCAGCCACTACTGTGGTGAGTACGCTTTACACCTCTTTTAAAGAACATTACAAGGTATTTTTCTGTGCGCTATGGATAACTAGTTTTCATACTTCATAATACGTTAGTTGCGACACGGATACGTATATCGCAAAAATATGAATACATAAATAATGCGCACGCTAGCTACTTTAAATAGGAGTGATTTAGACAATAAAAAGCTAGGACATGATTTAAAGGATGCGTATCGAATGCTAAAAAAAAAAGAAGAGACAAGTTCATCTCCGATTCATGTTATCATAAATCATTGTATTACCGAGATACATAAGTCCCATGCATTGTTTAAGACTCAGGAATTTCTGCAGCAGTTCACAAGAAAGTACTATGAGATATCGGTATCTTGTTTTATTATTAAAATGTTCCTTCTTGATAAGAGAGAATATTCATGGACAACATGACAAAATATCTTGACGTGAAGTCCACTGACCAATCCTTGTAGAATCAGTACGTTATTCTTGATAAAGAAAGTGCAACATGTTCCATTAAAATAAATATTTGATGAATCCAAATGTTGGCATATTTGTTTGAACGATTTTCCAAAACTCCAGAGCGAATTCGTCGAGATGGGTTGGGTTTTATTTAAAAGTTCGCCGAGTTCTGTTTATCCTGAGATGAGTGTTACAGGATCGAGGAGGTCGTCAAGTGTGGATATGTCCCGCGTGCGGCAACCAGGATGATGGCTCGCCGATGATTGGCTGTGACGATTGTGACGCTTGGTATCACTGGTAAATAACTCGTTTATATTTATGTAATTTACACCGTATAATGTTGGAGTTAGTCGAATTTTGCTAAACTTTGTTCTTTTTCTAATATTTCAGGGTGTGCGTCGGTATGCAGGTTCCACCAGCTGAAGACGAGGATTGGTACTGCCGCTTTTGTATAGCGAAGAAACAGGAGCTGCTCCACGATAAAAAGAAGAAGAAGCGGAAAAAGAAAGTGAAAGTAACGGCCTAGTATAAGTCAACCGGGTCCAACTACGCGAGACCCGGTGTCAT
>NW_020211685.1:2680-5290 GCF_003070985.1 Temnothorax curvispinosus | reverse complement strand
TTTTTCTGAACACAATGACGTAATAAAACCTTGTGTTGCAATTTTTTCTAGGTCTAATCGTATTTTGACTGGACTACGTGAGCCGTCGTGAGGATCGGACGTGCGGCCGATTTTTGAGTACGGTACTTGGCGGAAGAAGAAATGTGAGGGAATGCGGAGGAACGAATCTAGTGTGGAATCCGTGACGGAATTATATAGACGTAAAGATACTCCGAATCACCGGAGTAGTGCGATTCAAAGTGGAGTAGGAAATCCAAAGTGGAGTACGGAACTTGGCGGAAGGAGAAACGGATGGAATGCGGATGATCGAATAAAGTTACTCCGATTTAGCCATAAAGATAAGCCACTTTGCATATTAAAGGATGATGAGTCCCCTCACGGGGCTTGATAGATCTTTAAAGAATTGTTTTTCATGAGTTACAATTATTATTTTTACATTCAAATTGCTTCTATTCTTGCTTTAGTTTAAAGGATTTATTGAATTCATTTATATATTTATGTGTTTCACCCCTGATTTAATATTTGTGGTACCAATATGTGTGTTAAGATTAGGATTAAGGATTTAATATAATATTAAACTTTGGAATTGTGGCGTACATACACGTGGCACGCGGTTGCCACGGGCGTTCACGCGTAACGAGAGTGAGTAGTATTTTCCCTTGCCTATTATTCTCTGTTTACTGCCATGGATGGTCCTTGGACGAGAACATGATAAGTTACTTTGACTTTTATATATGATTTCGATAGATATAATGTTTGTACAACTTACCCTAGTTGATTATTTTCTCGATATATCATTTTCTATTGGATAGATTATTATTTATTTCGCGTATTCAGTAATTAGTTCTTCGGATTTACATTTAAATTGTACGATTTATTGAATTAGAACTTATCTTTGTGATTCGATGTCCTGTTTCTCTATTTAGGAGTAAGATTAAAGATTTGGTAATATTAAATGTTTAATTCTATGAGTTGTATATTTATTTTTGCATTTAAATTGAATGATTCACGCTTTCGTACATGTATGTGCGTGTGAAAAGATCACGCGTGACGAGAGTTAATAGTACTTATGAATGATACATTTAGGAGTAAGATTAAAGATTTGGCAATATTAAATGTTTAATTCTATGAATTGTATATTTATTTTTGCATTTAAATTAAATGATTCACACTTTCGTACATATATGTGCATGTGAAAAGATCACGCGTTACGAGAGTTAATAGTACTTATGAGTGATATATTTAGGAGTATGATTAAAGATTTGGCAATATTAGATGTTTAATTCTATGAGTTGTATATTTATTTTCGCATTTAAATTGAATGATTCACACTTTCGTACATATATGTGCATGTGAAAAGATCACGCGTGACGAGAGTGAATAGTACTTATGAGTGATATATAGTTTTTCACTTAATTACATGTGCTGATGTTCAGTTTCTTTATTTAAGATTAGGATTAAGGATTTAGTATAATATTAAACTTTCAGTCATCTATATATATACCCATAATTGTGGCGTACATACACGTGGCACGCGGTTGCCACAGGTGTTCATGCTCTCGCATATTTGCGCGTGTAAGAAGATAACGCGTAACGAGAGTGAGTATATAGCATTTTCCATTGCCTATTATTTTCTGTTAAACTGCCATGGATGGTCTTTGGACGAAAACATGATAAGTAATTTTGATTTTTATATATGATTTCGCTAGATATAACGTTTGTACAACTTATCCTAGTTGATTATTTTCTCGATATATCACTTTCTATTATTTATTTCGCTTATTCAGTAATTAGTTCTTCGGATTTACATTTAAGTTGTACGATTTATTGAATTAGAACTTATTTTTGTGATTCGATGTTCTGTTTCTCTACTTAGAAGTAAGATTAAAGATTTGGCAATATTAAATGTTTAATTAGTAAATGTTGATATTAAGCCACTTACATTCCTAAATGTATGGTATTTGTATACATGGCATGTGTTTACCACTAGCGTTCACGCTCTAAACACGCGTGACGAGAGTGAGTGGTATTTTTCCCTTGCCTAATCCCTGGACGAGAGTCTGACGATTTGTTTTAATCCTTACATTTAATTTCGGCAAATATAACGTTTATACAGCTCAGTTAGTGATTTTCCTTTAATTTATATGAATAATATTACAAAATTATTTTTAGATAACATAGATATATTATCTCAGTTGATTATTTACTTGACATATGTATCTTGTTGGTTTAATATTAGATTACTCATTTTGCTTATTCAGTAATTAATTTGTTTATGTTAACTTGATAAGAACTTAATATGCCGAGGAACACTAAGAAGAAAAATCTTTCTTTTGAAGATAAGTCGCCTAACTCTGGTAAAGAGGAAAAAAGACAAAGATGTGATAAGGGTCCGGAGGAGCTCCTTTTGGATCCCTCCTCTTCTATATTGAATAGAACTTTGTCTCGTATTTCGCCAAATCGTAACAAAGACACCAATAAGAATAATTCGGACATGGATACTTCTTCTCCTCGGAATAAAACTGTGAGACCTTCTGAAGGGGGTTCTATAGAAATTCCGAAAAGAACACAATTTATCGCGGCACAGAAGGCCAATAGATATAACAATCA
>NW_020211685.1:0-2670 GCF_003070985.1 Temnothorax curvispinosus | reverse complement strand
ACATTTATGTCTAGTTTGTTGCCGGAATCAGTCCTTTTTTATAAGGTGAAGTGTAAAGTCAACCCCTTCGTAAACAGAGTTTGAAGGTGTATTAAATGCTCTAAATGGGGCCATTCAGCTGCCTTTTGCAGAGGTGAACTGACCTGTGGATATTGTGGAGGCAGCCATACATCAGAGTCATGTGACAGATCGAACGTAGTAGTAAATTGTATAAATTGTAAGGGCGATCATTATTCCTCTGATGTGTCGTGCCCGGTATTTTTGAAACACAAACTCGTTAATACTGTTATGGCATTTGCCAATGTTTCACAATTTAGAGCCAGGAATTTGATCACCTCGAAAAGGATTACTTCCTGTAATCAGGCGGAGAGACTGTTGAGATCTGCTGCTTTTCGTGGTTGGAGTTTTGGATCCTTTGTGGGTGGGGCGGAGGCTGAACAACGTGAACGGCTTCCGTCTCGATTTTTTCGAGTGGGTATTCCCTCTTCAAGGAGGGATAGGAAATCTACACATAGTAGTCTCTCCGATACGGATTCATCCCGTAATGAAACATTGAAGGCATCTAATGAGAATCAATTAGAAATTTCAGCAGAGACTCGGAGCACTAGCGGCATGGATGTTGCTATTACTTTTCCCCGTCCGGATATTATAATAGAAGATCTAAAAAAAATATACGTTTCAAATTCAAATGAAAGGGATAGAAACCTAGCCCTTGTAGAATATATGAGAATTCTTTTCAGTAACGAATCCGCGATTATTAATAATAATGATAACTGATGGCTCGTTGGTTGTACTTGCCGATTGATTTATTTCTTTTGATTATATTAATTATATCACGTTCTCTAACTCTCTTAAAGTTTTGCAATGGAATATTAGAAGTGCTTCTAACAAACAACCGGAGCTTTCGAGCCTCATTAGAGAATACGACATCGTTTGTTTACAAGAAACGTGGCTTCAAAATCGGAGTTATTTTCAGTTTAAAAATTTTTTCACATTTAGAAATGATAGAGAACACATGGGAGGAGGTACAGTGATTATATGTAGGAAGGAACTGGATCCGATTTTCATCGATGTAGAATTCCCGGACTTCTTGGGTCTTGAATACTCAGTAATTTCTATAAAATGCGACAGACTATGTCAAAACCGAGTTATAATTATCTCCTTATATAAACCTCCTAACACTCACATAAATGAGGCCGGATGGACGGATTTCTTCCGCTTGATAGAGTCGTCTTGGAGCTCTAAGGGTGTTATTATTTGTGGTGATTTCAATACGCAACATTTATCTTGGGGTCCTTCACACCCGAACCGAGATGGAAGAGCCTTGGCAGAGGCGTTGGTTCATATTAGATTTTCTTATTTGAATGATGGTAATCCTACTAGAGTCTCCGACCTTACTTTAGTCTCGAATGATATTAATTCAAGATATTCTTGGAACACTATGGATGATCCAATGGGTAGTGATCATTTTCCTATTGTTACTCAATTCCATTTTGGTTACTGTGTGGATGAATCGTGCAATGACCCAGGTAAAAAAAAACTTAATATCACTTTGTTAGATGAATCACTCTTTTGTGAGTTAATGAATTCCAAGATGAACGAGGCTTCTGTAACTATGGATTCTACTACAAAGAAATATGAGTGGTGGTACGAAAGTATAATTGACAATGCGCTGCGAGCAGGGGCGAAAATCATGGACTCAAAAGAAGTTACAATTTTTGACCCTTCGATGGGTACTCGTAAAAGTTTTCCGATCAGACACTCTAAAAATAGAAAAAAGATGAGACCACCTTGGTGGGATGAGGAGTGTACGGATGCCGTGTATAATAGAGGCAAGGCTTTTAAAGAGTTCAAGTCCTCTCCTTCTGAAGAAAATCTCTTGAAATATAGAAGGTCTTCTAGAGAATGTAGAATTACGATTCGACGTAGAAAGAAGATTAATTTTCAAAATTTTAATGACATAAATTTTAATTGGAACATCAAATCCTTTTGGGATACAATCGGAGCTTTCAAGAAGAGTATTTTCTTTAATAGACCTAATCCTCCTACGGAGAGTAGATTGTTGACCATTGATAGAACAATCGATAATCTTGCCCCTCCTTGGGTTTCTGATTCCTTTGAGAGTGAAGTGACAGCCGATTCATTATCATCTATATTTGAAGAAAAATTTCTATTTCAAGAGTTAAAGACTATTATTATGTCTCTGAAGGTCAAAAGTTCTCCTGGACCAGATCTTATTAGTAACCAACTGCTACGGATTTTGCCTGATTCCGCTATAATTTATCTGCTTGATATTTTTAATCAGATCATGGAAGATGGTTCCTTTCCGAAATATTGGAAATTTTTTGAAGTTTCTTTGATCCCGAAATCTAATAAAAATGAATTCAGACCAATTTCGTTGGCCTCGTGCGTTCTCAAGGTACTGGAAAGACTGGTTAAGAAAAGGTTGGAAAAGTTTCTCGAGCTGGATTATATATTCCCCAATTGTCAATTTGGTTTTCGAAGGGGTAAATCTTGTGAAGATTGCCTGGCATTCATTAATGTAGAGATTTATAAATCGTTTGCCTTACGCCAAATGACTGGTGCTATATTCTTGGATATAAAGGGTGCGTATGATAACGTTAATCCGCAAATTTTGTTCAAAATGATCAATGAGCTGAATATTCCTGT
>NW_020211684.1:0-1071 GCF_003070985.1 Temnothorax curvispinosus | reverse complement strand
GAGTTTATCGAATCGTTGGAAGAACAAAGCCGAATTAAACGGCCACGATTATCAATCGATCAGTCATCGATCGGTCTCAAACAGTCATTGGTCGCTTGTATCGCAAGACTCGAAGGTTTGAAAGACTCGGTACGTCAACGTTTCGTACATGTGGGTGCTGGATACAGTGCGAGTGAGACAGGACTCAGATGGCGCGAGATAGATACGGCTTTTGAAAGCCGTATATGGACTGGTGCGGTGATAAATTCCAAACACATCGACCCTCGTCAATTTCTCAAAGATGCGGGAGAAATTGTACTCGATTGTGTGCAGAACGTCATGCAACGACATGACAATGTAAAAATTAACACAGTGTTTAATGGTGAATTTGTTGCGGGTGACAAACGCGCGAATAAAAGTATCGCAACGAGAAACTATGAAGTCTTTCGTGAGTCCAATCTGCACGAGTGGTACAAGCAACACGTCATCGAGCCTACCTTAGCAAAGCTGGAGGAATTCCAGGAACGTGATAGCAGATGGGCGTTGTCGCGTATACTCAATTTAATGGTAAACGTGAACAAATACAATCCATTGCACGCGGGGTGTTTTGTGGAAATACCGCAAAAAATTAAAAAGAAGAAGGCGGTGGTAAACGTGCGATCAATGGACAATGCATGTTTCGCATGGTCAGTGACGGCTGCTCTACATCCAGCCGAGAGACACGCAGATCTGGAATCGTCGTATCCACATTGCACGTCGGTGCTAGATCTTACGGACATTGAGTTTCCAATGACGTTGGATCAAATTAAAAAATTTGAAAATTACATCTCCATCAACGTGTACAGCATCGAGAAAAAAAACAAGGAACTTGCAATCCTACCAATACGTGTTACTGACCGAAAGATGGACAGACACGTAAATCTGCTGTACGTGCATAACGACAACGTGGGACATTTTGCGTGGATCAAGAACCTATCCCGCCTTGTGAGCTCGCAAATCAGTAAAAAAGAGCACAGGAAATACTTTTGCGATCGGTAAGTACCGAACTATAGTTCTTTTAATAATATATAGAATATTTTGTGTATAAAAAAA
>NW_020211683.1:0-4154 GCF_003070985.1 Temnothorax curvispinosus | reverse complement strand
ACTCCCACTCGCTGAAATGTTCGCTATGTATACTCCAAGTAGCTTCCGATTAGCCTCAAAAAGATTCCTCGTTTGTGGCTTCGTAAATATGTCTGCGAGTTGTCCACTGCTGCTTACATGCTTGATCTCGATTATTCCGCTCTTGACCAACTCACGGGTATAATGGAATTTTACGTCGATGTGTTTAGTTCTGCAATGAAGTATTGGATTTGCAATGAGCTTTTCGGCTGCTGCATTGTCGCAAAATAACGTAGTTGGTTTATCTTGATTGCATCCGATCTCCTTTAGTAGTCTTCTAACCCATACAATCTCCTTTCCTGCGTCATGTACTGCTACGTATTCCGCATCGGTTGTTGATGTCGCGACGACTCCTTGTTTGCGTGAGAACCAAGTGACTGGTCCACCATTGAGTAAGAGCACAACACCACTCATACTTCTTCGCGTGTCGACACAATTCGCCCAATCTGCATCCGAATATGCGATCAGCTCATTCGACTTGTCGCATCCATACGTGATTCCGAAGTCCGTTGTACCTGCTAGATACCTCAAGGCACGCTTGCCAGCGTTCCAGTGCTCATCTGTTGGCGATTGAAGAAATTTTGAGAGAGTCGCCACTATATATGCCAGGTCTGGTCGTGTCACAACTGCTAAATACATTAACGACCCAACAAGTTGTCTATATGGCACATTTCTGGAATCTTCATTGATGTTTGTCTTCAATGTAGTGCCTGCATCTGCCGGAGTAGCTATCGGATTACAATTTGTCATTCCAAACTTCTCGAGTATAGCTTTTGCATATGCTGTCTGTACCAACCGTATGGTTTTCTCTTCTCGATTACGTATAATTTCGACGCCAAGATAAAATGTCGCATCCGAGCTTGTTATCTCGAATCGTTGTTGCATCGCTTTCAATAACTTGATGATTTTCCTTTTTTGATTTGCCAAATACGAGACCATCATCAACATATAATGCGACCATTAGTTCGCCGTCCTCTGAAATGTATACGCACGGATCTGCGTCTGTCGGTTCAAGACCAAATTCTGTCATGAAGTCGTCAAACTCTTCATGCCATTGGCGTGGCGCTTGTCGAAGACCGTAGAGACTCTTGTTTAGAAGACACACACGATTCGTACCATCGTTGAATCCTTCTGGTTGTTCCATATAAACCGTCTCTGTAAGTTTGCCATGTAAGAATGCGGTCTTGACATCTAGTTGGACTATTTCGAAATCCTTCGCTGCTGCCACTGCTAGTAACGTACGCACTGAATCAAATCGTGCTACTGGTGAAAATGTCTCTGAGAAATCAATACCTGGTTTCTGCGAGCACCCTTTTACGACAAGTCTCGCTTTATACCGATCAACACTTCCGTCTGGTTTGATTTTCAAACGAAAGATCCATTTATTACGAATTGGCTTACGATCCTTTGGTGCTTCGACGAGCGTCCAGGTTTTGTTACGTTTGAGCGAGTCAAGCTCTTCTGCCATTGCCAATTTCCATTTCTTCGCATCTGGAGATGTTTTCGCTTCTTCAAGTGTTGTAGGTAATTCAACATTTGCAATAAACGCACTTGCGCATAATTGTACGCTAGTCATTGATGTAACACATTGTGTTTTGCTTCGCGTTTGATTTGCAATGCTATCAGCTCTAACTTCGACCATACGCTTTTCACGTTTCTTGCGCGGTTTCTTGCTAGCCTCCTCTTCTTCTTCACTTGCCTCCTCTTCTTTTTCACTTGCCTCCTCTTCAGTATTAGCGTAATCATCTTCGGTTTTGATGTCTGTATCTGTCGTTTTTGAATCATTTTTGTCATCTGGTATGACAATTCTTGCCATTTGCTGTGTTCGAGGTTCGACTATAATGACATCTCTCCGAATTACGACACGTCGAGTACCTGGTTTCCAAAGACGATATGCTTTGTATGCATATCCAACAAGTAACATTTCTTCAGATTTTCGATCAAACTTTGATCTCTTCCCTTCATTTATCAGAACGTATGCTTTGCTACCATAAATACGCAAATGTCCAATATCTGGCTTGTATCCAGTAAACGCTTCTTGTGGAGTCTTGTTGTTTAATCGCTTCAACGGAATGCAATTACGAATCTTCGCTGCTGTCGTTACCGCTTCTGCCCATAGTCCACGTGGTAAGTCTGCACCTGTAAGCATCGCTCTAGCCATTTCGACTATCGTGCGATTCTGGCGTTCAACACGTCCATTCATCTGTGGAGCGCCTGGTGCTGAAAACTCTTGTACAATTGAGTGTTTTCTCATTAGTTTACGCATTTCAGCGCTTTGAAATTCAGGTGCATTGTCTGAACGTGTACGTCTTACCTCGTTACCGGTTGCCTTTACCTCAGCAATTACCTCCTGTATGGCTTCAAGTATTTGCGACTTAGCTGCCAGTGGTTTGACAAACAGAAAACCAGAATAGTCATCTACGAATACCGCCATTAATTTTGCACCACCATACGACTCAGTCGACATTGGTCCGCATATATCATAGTGTATCAGCTCACCTGGATTAGTGGCTCGAGTACTACTTTCATTAAATGGCTGTCTACAATGTTTTGCATAAACACATGCTTCGCAGAAACAATTATCGCTCCCACTGGTTGAGCATTTCGCTAATTTCATACCTTCAACCGCTGAACTGCTTGCAAGTTGACGAACTGAACCATAGTTTACGTGGCCTAACCGTTCATGCCATACCTGAAGCGAAGCCTCTTGAACGCTAATATTAGCTGCACTGCCGACTTGAATAAAGTCCATCTCGTAAAGATTGTTTGGTAAACGATGTCCTGTTGCCAGTCGTCGACCATCCTTCGACATCTCGATCACATCTTCACCAAACTTCACGTTGACTTGCATCTTCGTTGCTGCACCAAGTGAAAGCAAATTACGACCAAGTTTCGGCACGTATAATACATTTGTTAGCGTAACATCGCCTCCTGATAACGATTTAACATCAACCATTCCTTTGCCTTTAGCATAAATGACTTCATTGTTGCCTACTGTGATTGGATATGAGCCGTCGTTGATCTCTTCAAATGATGTGAATATATCTCTTCGGTACGTCATATGATTCGAGGCACCACTGTCACCTATCCATGAGTCTTGACTGTTGACTGCTCTGTATACCGACCGACATGCGAGCATTAGTGACTTGCTGTACGTTTGATTTGCTTCGGTCGATTTACCTTGTGACTGCTCTTTTGCAATTCTGGCTTTGTATTTGCGACAATCTTTCCGAAAATGACCAGGCTTGTGACATTCAAAGCATTCAGCTTTGCTTCGTGGCTTCTTATCAACGTTCGGTTTTTTATCTTTACTTGACGTTTGTGATTTTGTGATAAGTGCATCACCGCTGTCTGATTTGCTGCAGGTTTCATCTCTTCGTGATTCAATCAGTACAAGCTGTTGACGGATGTCATCAAATTTTATCGTTTTGTCACCTGTTGCTTGTATGTAATACGTCTCACGGAATGTGTCGAATTTTGTAGGTAAATCATTGATTAACTTCGCTACCAATGTCGCGTCACTGATCTTCTCGCTGATGGCTTCAAGTTGTTGCACGATGACTGCTAACTCGGAACAGTAACTCTGGACGGACTGTCCTTCTTTGAATTTCATGGCGTGCAATGCCTGATTCAGCAGATATTTATTTGCTTCAGTCTTCGTCTCGTAAAGTGATTTTATTTTTATAAACATCGCTTTCGAGGTGTTGCATTCTCGTATTGCCGAATGATCATCATCACTTAAGCCGCCTGACAGAATACGCATTGCCTTTGCATCCTTCTTTTGCCATTCTTTTATTTCTTCCGGTCTTCCGTCCGTCGGATATACCTCGCTGCCATGCACGACCTCGTAGACGCCGACGCTCTTGAGACAAGCAGTAACCTCAAACTTCCAGCGTTGATACGATGCTTTCGTCAAGACGGGAACACGCAGATCTTCGTGAGTCGACATTTTGATTGTGATCTGCTTTCAACGGATTATCAAGAATGTGCAAGATAGGCTCGACTTACTTTTACGAACGAGACTCGAATCTAACCTCTCTCGTAAATAACGCACAAGTACTCTCTGCGGGCTGTCCTGGGCCGATAACCTGTTGCGCAGGGTTATGTAATGACTTCCGCCAGGTATTGTGGTTAAG
>NW_020211682.1:1708-3356 GCF_003070985.1 Temnothorax curvispinosus | reverse complement strand
TCATTTTAAAAATTTATTTTTATTTTTTAAGTAACAAAAATGCTCTTTTTTCTGTTATATTCTGGTCACTATAAATGACAGACGATGTAAATAATTCTAGCTGTTTTAGGTATCTGAAACGCAAAAAGCTAAAATTTTCTTATTCTGCAGGAGAAGTGTGGCTATCGTCTGAACTAGAACTAAATCAATATTTCCATTTTGAGCGGCTTTTTTATTTAAAATATTATAACTTTTTTCAAAATTTTATTAGTATTTTATTAAAAGAAAATGTTTATTCTAGTTCAGACGATAGCCCATATCACTTATTCTGAATAAGAAAATTTTTGGTTTTTACATTTCTGATACCTAGAACAGCTAGAATCATTTACTTCGTCTCTCATACTTACGTCTTTTAGTGATCAAGATATAATATAAAAGTAACAAAAAAGAAGAATATTTTTCTTAATTAAAAAATAAAAATAGATTTTTAAAATAAGATTAAAAGAACATGCAAATTTTAACGTTATACGCTTTCTTCGTTCCCCTATAAAAAAAGTCCTGAAAAATACCTATTTTTAAAGACCTTCTCCGGCTCCAGTCATACTCAACTTGTATTCATGCTTAAAAAGTAAATTTTATTTTACTACAGTTAATTTACTAAATATTACATATAACAACTAAAAAATAAGAAGTTAACTTCAAATCGCGTACTTTACACAAGTATTTCTCGAAAACGAGTACCGCAAGGGTATTGAAACTTATCGCATATTATTAATTTCTATTTTTATATATAAAGCATCATATACTAGTCTTTCAAAAACATTTAGAAAAAACTCTTTTCACAATTTATTAAAATGTCTGTTTCACAATACCTCGGAATAGGAATTCCGTGTTGAAAGTTAAAACTTTGAAGCTCAATATCTCGATTTTTAATACCGCAAAAGGTACTAAAATTTATACTACACATAAAGCACACTTATAAATTAATGTATATTCACAGTTTCAAGAAAATCTAGAGAAAATCGATTTTCCGGAGAACGTCCTTAAGATCTTTCAAACCAGAATACGCTCTTGTAATTTATTATTTGTCATTAACATATTTTATTATTAATCACATACATATAAGTGTGAGATAAAGCATATGGTACAAAATAATTTCAATATTCAAATTATTGTAATAATAATAAAAAAAATCAATTATTTACATTTTCTTCTGTGTGTGTATGTGTGATGTTATTGACAATAGTTTCTTTGCACGTTTACATTTCTTTCGCAGATTTTTTACACGCTTAATTTTTACAAGTGTGATGTCAAATACAGACAAGATTTTTGTTTATCTGCTATAAGCGTTATTTTGAATGTAAGATTTTAATAATCAAATGTTTTTAATAATCAAACATTTTCAAACTGCAAGCGAGGGACAAGCAATATCATCTACCGCATGTATCCTTAAAATACTACGATCTTTTCTAGCAGCACTAGCCATTAGCGTATAATTTGTCCGCCGACATTACTAATTTCTTCTGCAGCAACACATAAAATGTTGAACAGTTTTCTCGAAAAGTTGTAATAACATCTGTATGTCCTTGCATTATTAATTCGTTAAGGTATTGCTCACATTCTCATTCTATTAACAAAATTTTGAAAAAAGTTATAATATTTTTAATAA
>NW_020211682.1:0-1608 GCF_003070985.1 Temnothorax curvispinosus | reverse complement strand
TGATTGATCCGAAAAAGTGCTGTGTGAATTCGACAAAGCGAGTTGGCTCTCGATTTTTTCAATGTTCATATCGGTAAAGACGTTATATATTGCCAGTTACTGTCGATTTAAGCTGCTTTAACTGTTATTCTATTCACTGGCGAAATAAATTTATTATTCTGATTTTTAATAATACAATATAAGAGAAATAAGACCGTTTTATGTGACCGTTATACAATCAATCAATATTAAATAAGCCGTGTACGATCCAAGCTTGAATCTTAATAGCCTAATAATATTTTTTATGTATAATTACACATATATTTTTCCAATCTTAATAAATTGCGCGCTGACTAACTTGTCAGACTTACAACACAGCTCCTGTTGGAGTAGTAAATTCTTTACTATTATTTAAATCGATTTAATTAGAGGGGTGTGAGGGGATTTTATTAATCCAATAGAAGCTGTGTTGTAAGTCTGACAAGTTAATCGGCGCGTATTATAGTTGATTAAAGTTGGAAAAATATGTAAATATTGTTGCGCCCGTGCCGCGCGCTTCATGCGAGTCGCCCGGTAGTAAATGTCGCGCCGCGAATCGTCCTTAGTGACGCTTGTTTATGTGAATATTGATTTTCTCTGATGTTCAATTTATTATTGATTTTCCTACCAGATGTTCAGTTATACGAGATGTTCTGTTTATACCCGATGTTCAGATTTGCTCTGGATCTCGTCTCGTTCGGACGTGTCAGCCCGAGCTCTTCTTTAATAACGGGAGATTAATAAAAGAGTTTCCTTTTCTAATAACGTGTCCTCTTTTCTTGTGAGAGTCCTGAGAAACGCGCCGCGAGTGAGTGAGTGAGTGTAAACGTGCGGCTGACGCTTGACGAGCGTAACATTTTGGGGGCTCGTCCGGGATAAAACGGATCGATCGGACGAGCGTGGATCGGACGAGCGAAGAGATACGATACGAGCGACGAGCGACGATACGACGGCCATGTCCAGCACAAGGAAGCGACTGAGGGAAGCGACTCCGCAGTCGGGCGCTACGGAGACGTCGGCGGAAGTTGTGATTCTCCAGGCCGTCATAGAAGAGATCCGCCAAATGCGCGAGGAACACGCACGTAGGGAGCGCGATTATGCGGAGACGTTCCGCCGCCAGGAGGAGGAGCTCTGCCGTCTCCGTGGGATTATCTCCAACACAGAGCTAAGTCTTTCTATTAATAGAGCGTCCGGGGACTCGAGGGCGCGAGACGCGAGCGGCGCGGAAACGCGAAACGCGTACGCGAGAGAGAGAGCCACGGTCGCGAGAGCCGCGGTCGCGAGCGGCGCAGAAACACAGAACGCGAGAGAGAGAATCGCAGACGCGTCCGGCGCACAAGTGCGGTCTGTGCGCGCGAACGAAAGTGTCACGGTCGCGAGTGCAGAGCTCGGGTATAAGTTAAAACCCGACACGTACGATGGAACGGTTTCCCTACATGAATATTTTTGGCAATTAAATTTGATCGCGCGAGCAAATCATTGGGACGACGCCGACGCGACGAAAACGATCGCGCTGGCGTCAAGCTTGATTGAGGGGAAAAGTGCGTTCGGTGTTGGAAACGGTACAAGATGTCGAGCGTTTGGACTTCG
>NW_020211681.1:0-1045 GCF_003070985.1 Temnothorax curvispinosus | reverse complement strand
GCCGACTCGGGTCGCATCATGTATAAAGGTGAAATTTCATGGGCAGTGAAAAGTAGCAGCAGACTGTACTGATTGGCTATAAAATAGAGAAGTTCTCGAGTTCCTAGAACTTCTCTATTTTGTAGCCAATCAGTACGATCTGCTGCTACTTTTTACTGCCCATGAAATTTCACCTTTATACATGATGCGACCCGAGTCGGCTTGAGTCGCAAATCGAAAACGCAAATAATGTAACTACTATTGTGTACTTCTTCTTCTTTTATTTTATTGGCTCCTGCCTCAAATCTGTTCACTTTTGTAATTTTCACCTCGTTTCAAGATACACATTTACTAGATTTCGACAAATAAAATCGTAGATATTGGGTCTGTTCGCGTTGCTTGCACTTTTTGCACTCAGCATCTTCGCTTTCTCTCTCTCCAACGGCTGAATATATATTTATTTCATTTCAAGTGCAAAAATGTTTGGGGATTTCAAGCAACGCGAACAAGCCTATTCAATCAAGATACACAATCGACCCTGGGGGCTTATTACGGTTCTTGGGGTCGATTCTGTATCTTGGCACGAGGTGAAAATTACAAAAGTGAGGAAATTCACTAGAGAATCTACAATTTCATTTGTCGAAATCTAGTAAATCTGTTCACTTTTGTAATTTTTACCTTGTCTCAAAATACAGAATCGACCCCCTTTGAAACGAGGTGAAAAGTTACAAAAATGAGAAAATTTATTAGCGTATCTATGGCCGGTATTCATAGTTATTTAAGACCGTCTTAAGTTTAATCTTAAGATGTCATGAACCAATCACAGAGCCGTATTAGCGTCTTAAGACATTACTTAAGACAATCTCGAAGACTATGAATACCGGCCCTAGTCGAATCTTATATTTAAGTCCGTCTTAAGTACGATCTTAAGATGCCATTAACCAATCACAGAGCCGTATTAGCATCTTAAGACATTACTTAAGACAATCTTAAAATAAGAACCAACTATGAATACCAGCCTATGATTTCATTGGTTGAAATCTAGTAAATCTGTTCACTTTTGTAA
>NW_020211680.1:0-2819 GCF_003070985.1 Temnothorax curvispinosus | reverse complement strand
TCTCATTCGTAAAATAACTCATTAATCGTACTAAAAATTGTGCATTATTGAGCTTCAGTTTCTTGGTTATGTCAATGTGCTGTCCATTGCCTCAAATAATAATTCAATAAAGTGCCATAAACCATTTTCCAAAACAGTGCTACGGCGACCGCATCAGCTGTCAATTTTTCATTGCACTGTTACTACACTTTCTATATTAGGACCAGCAAATTAATGAGCAGGTAAACATACAATATGCTTTCATCTTTCATTTGAGCGCTTATATTCAATCGTACGGTGACTCCTTCTTATTTGAGATCTTCCGTAAAAATTGTCCATATTTCATCTCTCAATTCAAGATGGCTGACCTGGGTATCCAGGGCCCTTAATGATCTGATTGGAACAAAATGGCATCTGACGAATCCACTCACTTCATGTCGGTAAGCAAATTAAATTTTTGCCGAGGGTATGAAAATGTCATAATTATATATATAATTTCAAAAATAATAATACTAATTAAAAATAATTTTTATTTATTTATTTATTTATACATATACATATACATATATATATATATATATATATATATATATATATATATATATATAATATATATATAAAAAATTACATAATTCGAATTAAAATTCGATAATTTATCCCTCTCTGCACAATTTTATAGTTAAAATGTTTTGTTAGAACTTAAAATTTTCGTTAAAGGGTTATTTTTTGATGCCGTATGGCCTTTATTAAGCAAACAAAATGGCGGACCTATGACGATAGACCCTTTAACGAAAATGTTAAACCCTTACAAAACATTATATCTCTAAAATTGAAGTGTGTAGAGGAGGTGGTCTTTTTGACGGAGAATGCCCCATATATATAGTATAAAAATTATGCTATATGAACGGGGATAGTTTCGCCTTGGAGGCAAGATTTGCGATACTCGAAGGACCAGAGGGGGGTTGTCGCTTTCCCCTCACGACTATCAGATGTTTAACGCGAAAGCAGAAACGCATGCAACGAAATATTAAGCGAAGCGACTCACCGTGTCGGCCGTCGTCCCCGTGATTCCGTCAATCCTCGTCCTGTCCCTTGAACTTGGCCGCTCCGTGGGTCTCGTTCGGCATGCGGTGGCAAAACTCGTGCAAGCAAGCAAAACGGTGGAGAGCAAGCGATAGAGCAGGCAGGAAAAGGCAGTTGGAGACGTGCGCACTCCCGGTTGAGCAAGGCGGCAAAGGCGATTTCGAGATGCGTTCTGCCCGGCGAACGTGTGCCGTAAGACGGCTCTTAGAATATGTGTGTGTGTGTGTGCCGCACGGCGGCTTGACGAAAAGTTCTGCTGAGAGGTGTGTCCTCTCCGACTATTTGACGATGAGTGTATGCCGTAAGACGGCTGTCCAAAAATATGTTTGCCGTAAGACGACTGGCTTGCGAATGCTGTGTCCCCGCGGTCCTGGAACATGTCGCTGCGGGCGAGTAGTTGTTCCCTTTCTGGGGGGGTAGATACCGTCGGCGGATGGGCGATGGCAGCACCGACAGGTGAGTCGCATGATTTGGCTGATCGCGATCCGCCGACGTTTCGCGCGAGAATTACAAACGATTTATGCAACTAAGTACGAACGATATGACTACATGAACATAAAGTAACTATACTATTTACAAGGCGATACGCCGAACACTATATATATAAAAATTGTATTTATTCATAGGTACCTTATATAAATTATACGTAAAGCTCTTAATTTAAAATTATTTGTCGAAACAACTGAGAAACTGTATTCTGTTAAGCCGCGTATAAGATTTTTCTGCTTTTATATCGTGTTGTCCCACCCAAAATGTCGGACGAATATATCAATGTTTTTCTGTTGGCATTTTAAAAGTACACCATAAAAATTAGCTGTAAGAAAATTAGTCAAACATTAATGATTAATTAACATAACAAAGACGTCAAAGAGCGGTTCTGTCCCACTAAAATTGTCGGACAAGGTTATATACTTCATCCTTAATATATTGTTACGTCCAACCCCGGGATTAGGATATGAAAATCTGGGAAGCAAGGAAAAAGCTAGCCAGAGGGGTCGGGGGAAGGGAGGACGCAGCTAGATACTTACAAATGTCGCTCGCAGGTACGCGCTCGGAGACGCGTGGCGCGAGCCGAACGCACTTTTATGACTCAGAAAGAGTCAACGTCTGTAAGGACGTTAGGACGCCTTTCGTGAGCGGTGCGATCGTCGGTCCTTTTTCGAGTCAGAGAATTTAATCCCTTTAACTCAGGATCGGACCTCGTGCAATTTCGAGAGGTGGATGGTAGTGGGTCTTAAGTTATAAATGAATGCAAATTGAAATTAATATTTAACATAAGATGAACATTTATTACAATAATATAAGCTAGGTGAACAATAAATGAGAATTAGGCAAAATAAAATTGAATACATTTATAAGTGTGAGTGTCGGATGTATGTGTAACGAGTGTGTGTATTTCTCGCGGGTGTTACATAGGTGCGGAGGTGATCGGGCAAGATCTTTAAGGAAAAACTTATTTGAAAATGAACATCTTGCCCGCTATTATTACAATCGGAATCAGTAGTGAGATTACATGAATTTAGTAAGTGTTATGTACGTGTGTAAATTAATTTAAATCGGGCTTAAAATTAAAGTATATGTAAATTGTGAAGTTAAACATATGAGAATTAAAAAAAAAAATTAAAATTTATTCTAAGATTACGATCTCTGGATCGTCTAATTCCTCGAGATCGAGAGTCGAGGCGGTCGAAGAGGTTGGAGACGGACTTCGGGAAGAGGAGGGGGAATCGGGAGGTTTTAGGAAGTGGGCTGGATCG
>NW_020211679.1:0-4730 GCF_003070985.1 Temnothorax curvispinosus | reverse complement strand
AAAAAAAGATCCATCGAAAAATTATTTTAGTAATGCAAATACGGATGCAAAATGACAAGAAGAGCAGCAACAGTAGTTGCCGGATCTTGCGAGAGATGGCGAGCAATCGAAAAAAGGACAGATGTCATTTCGTTAGACAAAGACAGATATAGGGAAAACAAAATTAGAAAGGTTGACATTATCGACATCGAGGAAGTTCGCCAATCACTGCATGTATTTCTCGGGAATAGAATGACAAAAATTTTACACAATGTGAAATGCTTGCTTTATAAGAGAGTCCTCCACTTCTATTTAGTTTCTAGACTCTGATACTTGAAACAAATAATTTTGTATTTTTTTCCTCTATGGTTGTATAATACTATAATATGAAAGAAGAATTAAAAAACTCTCAAATAATAAGTAAGTTTATTTTAATTTTGCATATAAAAATGCTCTAATTTGGAGATTTGATGCCTGGAAAATCAAGGTCTTCTCAGACCCTCAGGGAATATGTTTAACAATACTTGAGTAAATACTCAGTAATAGAACATATAATAATTATTTGTTACATAAACATAGTATGTAACATATATATACAAAAATACAAAAATGATTGTATTATTTCATTATTTTTGTAATTAACTTATTAAATCCTAGGAGATTCCTGTGCGTTGTTCTGTTTTAAATTTTTGTAACTCCTAATCAAAATTTTTAGATCGCAATTAGTATTTAGGAGTAAAAAATTGCTCTTTCGAAAATCTAGTCGGCAATAAGGTGAGATATCTGGAAAAGTAAAGATTGAAAGTGGAGAAAAAAAGAGTAAATTTATCTTTTTAAGTAGAATTTTTGTTGTAGAGATCACGCAAATAATAATTACATTCAATTTATTCTACATTCAATTTATTCTACTTTAGTTACAAGAATTGCAAGCAAAAAAGCGCGTAGGGTCCTTCTGAGACTTAATGGATTAACGTAGAATATGCAGAATATATCTTGGTTCTCCATTTAATTGCAAGATTCTGATGGAATTTTCAACTGTTTCCATTAGTCCACGATATGCGTCCCGATGTGCGTTTGAACGCAGAGGTACGGTCGTTCTTGCACCAATACGCCGAGCGACAAAAAAAACGGCGCGTATAACACCGCGGAATGACTAAATACATCCGCCGAGGGTGTATTCGAGATATCGAGTTGCCGCTCGATAAAATGCAAAACTACTCGCGGCATACACGGGAGCAAAAATCGCGCGGATACGCGCGGATATATCGCTTCGCGGAGGTAAAATATACGAGATAGCGCTCGCCGGTATATCCGCCGTCACGCCGCGTCGTCACGTGCGTTAGGCGATATTTGTCGCACGTGACCAAGGAGCCGCCGCGCCCGCCGCTGATATCTTCTCGCGACGGGCTCCTTCCGCGACGGACGTAACGGAAAATCCATGGGTCGCGGAAGGAGCGGAATATATTCGCCTCTTTTATTATTCACACGAGCACGGAAGCAATGTAAAAATTATATATTATTTTACATTCAACGTGTTTTACAGCGAATATTTCGCGCGCAGCACATACGAAAAAAAAGCTACTACACAGTACTTCCCCTTTATTTGCTACCGTAATAATTTTTGCACTCGTAAAATAACCGTTTAAAGAGGTAGTGGAAAACTCTCCGGTCAAGCGGTCAACCGTATCTAAATGTTTCGCCGGAGGCAAAATATTTTTAATTGAGAAGTACGATAAGCGGTTTACATTGCGCGACTTTTTAATTGCTGTAAATTGAAGCCGCTTAAATAGACAAAATTTTATAATTTCCTCTTCACGCAAACGTAAATACCTCAAGTCTATGACAAAACTCTCTCCGTGCTCGGTGCAATAATCTATTCATTTTTTCTTATTTTGTTATTTTGTAAGCTTCGTCCAAGTTCACGCTAACGTGAAATCCGCAAGCTCATTCGAAAGCAACGTGAAATCCTTTTGAGTAGACCTGAGATCTGAGGGAAAAAGGGAGCGAGGGTGGGGCGCGGAGATAGTGGCGGGAAACGTTTCTACGGAGAAAGTTTCCGCTCTCCGCGGAAACTTTCTCGATCGAGCTCGACGCGCGAGCATTTGTTTTCCCGTCGTGAGCTTTCGCGACTTTCGCGAGCTTTCGGCAGGAAAGTCACTCGAGGGCGGGCGGCCACGGGCATCGTAACGCGCTACTGCTTTAAGCTATCGTGGCACTCACCCCTCCCTTCTGCCCGCATTTACCCTCGTTCTCCACTTTTGTCCCCCGTCGCGCCCCACGTTGGATTAAAATATCGGCGACGCCAACCGCGTCTGAATAATTCAGGACGAAAGTTCTGGTTGTTCGATCCCGCGAGAGAAGTCCTGCCAGGACGATCGGAAGATGTGATCGAGGTCCGTTTTTTGTGTTGCAGGTTTCGCCCTGATGAGAATCGTCGAGGTGTACAAGGAAATCCAGGATCAGGAGATGAACATCGTAAGTAGAACAGCTAGATTTTTAGCTAATTTTTAGAATGAGAAACTTACATCAAAGACTCGACAGGTTTTTCTTTTTCTTAAGAACTTTTCTCCGGCGATTTTCGTAGACATTTTCTTTATTGCAGGCGTTAACTTTTTAGTATGCAATATTCAAGTACTTACATACAATATAAAATTATAACTAATTTTCATTCTAATATGATATTCCTGATTCCAAGATCTCTTTAATAATATTTAATTAAGATTTTAATCCTAACAATTTATCAATAACGATATAATAAAATTTAAATAATATTTTTATTTGTCGGTCCTTTATATGGTTCTTTGAATCTTTTAAGGAAATTTTTGGATGTTTTTATTACGATCGAATAATATTCCGAAACATTTCTGTGGGATAGTTAAAAGCAGGCGTATTGTCTGCCTCCCCATTTTTTCCGTCTGTCTTCCACCCTGGCACCGTCCATTTCCGGGGATTACGTCAGACGGTCGCGTCTGCCAGGATTCGCAAAGATGTCCTTTGCGCCATCGTCTAGTGCCAAGCCTATCTAGTGGAAATTCACATTTCTCTTTGTTTGTTTATATATTTATTCGACGAATAAAAGAGATTCTTTTAACCGTGCGGCGTGCGTGTTTTTGAGAGTCGCTGTTCGAATGTTGATAATCTCGGAAAAATATCAGATAAATGATTATAAATAATTAAACTCACCACATTTAAGTAACAATTGCTAAATTAATTGCAAATATCTATTTGTTTAATAACAAAATAGTATTCCTCTGTCTGTAAACGTGGGTCTATGGCGTCCAAGCGAAAATAACATCTGCTCGTAACTTAAGAACTGGTAAATCTGCCTGTCTAGCCCCCTCCTCTAAAAAAAGTAGGTGAGAGAGGGAACTCAAGAGCCTGAGCTATTACGAAAGATAAACATATCGTCGAATACCGTGCAAGTCAAATCTCGCGTGGATATCTCAGACCCACATTTACAAAATCGATATAGCCTTTTTCTATAAGTAACAAAATTTGGTGAATTATTCATGATAAGTGTTATTTTTTATCAAAATAACATTCCCTTAATAGTTATTTGTGTAACAAGTGAGGTAAGATGAAAATTCCCGGGTGCGGAGTTTACGCACGAGCCGAAGGCGAGTTTTCCTTCTAAAAAGTACCATTTCGAATAATTCAACTCTCTCCTTCTTGAATAATTAAACTTTTTTGATAATATCCATCTGTACTATTTTTTTTTCTTAAACACTTACCTCTAGAGTAAAAAACCTTAAAAGGATTTTTTCTTCTGTATAGAAAAAAAATACAAAGAGTGATGGCAAATTTCGCCCATTTTTGGGACCTCGAATTTTTAACTTTATTTTCATGGCAAATAGTACTATTAGCTAAAACATTAATTCCAGTAAAATTTCAAGATGAGCATAGGCACGGTTTTGGAGATACAAAGGGATGAAAATACGGAATATCGAAAATTCGTATAAAGGTAACTTTGTCATTTTTGGAGATATTGTAAATCCGCAAGCGGGTACTATTTCAGAATCGTTTGTACCCGTTTGTACCACCGCCAGTTTTGTTTGTACCCTTAAAGGGGTGATTGTACCGAATTTTCAAAATTGGGGTAAGAGCTATCTTCGCCATTTTTAGAGATATTTTAAATTCACAAGCGGGTGCTGTTTCGGAATCGAGTACAAACGATTCCGAAACAGCACCCTCTTGTGGATTTAAAATATCTCTAAAAAATGACAGTCATCCTTATACAAATTTTTGATATTCCGTATTTTTACCCCCTTGTATCTCCGGAACCGTGCCTATGCTAATCTTGAAATTTTACTGGGGATTAATGTTTCATCTAATAGTACTATTTGGCATTAAAAAAAGTTTGAAATTCGAGGTCCCAAATTTTGCCCAAGAAATGAGCGAAAAAACAGGTCTTTTTGCCATCACTCTTTTGGTAATTTTTTAGAAAAAATCACACAGCTCGGATGACCTTTACCTTGACATATGTTATAGAGGGTTTATTCCTGTGAGTAACTTTGCTTTAATCATGTGGCGGTCTTTTATAATTTCTGAGATACTCGCGGAAAACTAAAATTCTTTTTTTCAAGATATCGAGTTTAAGTTTTTTTAGTTAATTTAAAGTAAAAAATATATAACTAACAATATAAGATATAAAACTAAGATTGAAGAAAACATTAAGATGTCTTAGAATGTTATTTTCTTACAGCTTTCTTATATTTTTCATATTTGTATGAAAAGTGTATGCGTGGATGCAG
>NW_020211678.1:206-1303 GCF_003070985.1 Temnothorax curvispinosus | reverse complement strand
TAAAAAATTAGTTCTTGCACTTTTAAAACACTAGAATTTCTTTGAACGTTAAAATTTTCATGTCTTATTTGTTATAAATATTAATTTGTAATATTAAATTATATAACACTAGCATCTTTTGTCAAAATTTATTCGACTAAAATTATTATTTTAATTTTTAATAAACTATAATAAATTAATAATAGCCTATAGAAACTGTTAATATTATTTGTTTTAATTAACAAACGGCTGAGTAAAAAGTTAGTATATAAATAATATTAAATTAAAGTTATTTACATTTAATTTTTAAATGTACAAATCTTGTTAAATGTAGAATTTTATTAGCCTTAAAATGACATTTTTATTTAATTATCAGTTTCTGCTTCTAGGTTTGCCGATAACATTGAAAATACATTCTCGTTAATGTTGTTTGGATTGGTACTTTATTTTTGTGTTGTATTTTGTCTATGCGGATTTTTATTTCTTAATGTGAGTTTCAATGAAACCAAATAATGTACTGAAAATATTTTAATTCTTACGCGTTTTTTTATTTTTGGAATGTATATTTATTATAACTTGTGTGAGTCTATGGTCTATTATATGTTTAACTTATATCAATTTGTGTTTTAATAATTAGCGAGATATATTATCCAGGTGATTACTGATCGAGTGATAAATGATGCGAGTGTCCTACAAGCATGTTACATGGCAGTTGCTGTTGCTAATTTATTAACGTATACGTTTCTCTATTGCGGTGCAGGAGAACTTGTAACAGGACAAGTAAGTTATATACGTCGGTCGGTACGAAAGTATATAATGCCTTCTAATATTTTTCTTTTGAATCTGGCGCCAAAAATTTTGCGTTTTATTGAGTTGTTACTTGAAATCTGTAATTATATTATGTTAAGTGATGTTGTGATTACAGTTACGTTAGTGTGTCACACGAATAGTTCAAACTAGGGTGTGTTTCAGATATGCACGTAACAAATAAGAGCGGTGATTGAATTTCTTACCATGAAGAAGTGAATCCTATTGAAATCCGTTCGTATTTCAGAAATGGTGTTATCATAAACATTTCTGAAACGCAAATGAATTTCAATGGTTGCCCAAGTAGCAGA
>NW_020211678.1:0-196 GCF_003070985.1 Temnothorax curvispinosus | reverse complement strand
CTCCATTTTCACTTTTTGTGTGAGATCGTTGCACCTGACGATTACAACAATCGTGCAAAAGTTGACACTTGCAATATTTATGATTCCTTACACATTATAAAAACACGCTCAGAATTCGCCTTGACATACAACAGTCAGCGCATTTATTGAGACTATAGGGTACACTTCTCCCACGGAAGAGAATACGTTAGTCTTA
>NW_020211677.1:0-5910 GCF_003070985.1 Temnothorax curvispinosus | reverse complement strand
TCTCTCTCTCCCTCTCTCTCTTTCTTTTGTAGCGCACGGTTAATTTTTGCGTGGTTAATATACTCTAACGCAATTTCTTGTAATTACTATTTCAAAAAGAGTATACTGTTTTCAAAGTATGCGAAAAGAGTGCGCGTTTTATTTATGAAAAAACCATTTATCGAATAGTCGCAAAACAAACGTCACATGCAGATGGACATTAAAAAATTGTTTTACGAATGTTATATAAATGCAACAAATTCCAGGAAAATAGGTCAATGAAAGGCGAGTCAAGAATACTGTAAAATAAACTAAAAAGCAGAAAGACATGTTTTGTGCAAATTGTAGAACAGAAGTGATATTTTACATGCATGATAACTGTCGAAGGTTTTGAGGTGATTCTTCCGCGATGTATCGACGAACGAAAATAAAAAAGGAAGAGCCATTTAATTCGATCTTATCATGTTGGAACAGGCAAAGACGGGCACGTCGTTAAACTACATCTCGTGCAATCTCTCCGGTAATGACGAAACGTCGTTATCGAGAGTGTTTCGAGGAAAAACGCGTAATCCCGTCGAGGGATATATCCAAAGCAATATACTGTACGCGATTCAGGAGAGATAAAAGAAACACATTCCCGAGCTAACAATGGCGCGAATACATGAAGAGATGTTGGAGGAGAGGCAGATTGATAAAAAATCAATGCCAATACTCTAAATATTACGTATATTATGTCATTAAATCGATAACGATGCTTCCGATAAATATTCTCGACACACGTGTTGGAGCAATGAATCAGCAATGTGCATTTTAATAAGCGACGAATCTCATATCGATAAGACTAAATGCCGGGAGAGGAAAGTGTCTAATAATTTCATCACGCGTCGCTTAAAACTTGCGCTCGCGTGACATATCGAAATCGCGCCCGCTGCGACTTACCTACGTACCGTCGTCGTCGTTTCGAACGGTCGCGATAACGACTGTACATGTAGATATTTCGGGGTGTTTCCAACCCCGGGAGTCGACCGCCTGCGGCAATTTCCGCAGCGTCGCGCGAGCTACTAATTACTGCTGGCATCGCGCTGATTATTCCTCCCGCTGCTCGCACCCTCAACAAATCGCTCGTGATCGAGCGCCCCGCCGCCGCGCCGCGGCGTAAATGTCGCATGCTGTCTGACAAAGGAGAGTTTATATGGTTTACCTCCGACGTGATTCTCAGCTGTGTTTGAGAGAATTCTCTGGAGAATGCTTTAGAGCAAATTTCATCACGCCAGCACACACATTACCGAGAATTTTGTATATTCGAAAATATGAGTTTCGTCGTAGGAAATTTAGAAAAATTTGGAAAATTTCACATTATCGTTAACGAGCTAATTTTCTACAGTTAATAATGAACGATTAATTATGGGAAAATTACGAGAGAGGTATTAAATCAATGCAATTACAATTTTAATTACGGTATATCGTGTAACCATGTTCGAGTATGGATTTTGCCTAAAATATCCTCACATCCTTTTATCAACCGGTTGATAACCATCGCTTACGCCCTGCAAAGTGAACAAATTAATAATTCATATTGCTGATTGGAACGTACGATTGTCGCAATCAAGGTTGTCTCGTCAACATAACGAGGACGTCGTGTATCGTATAGTTTTATTTGCGTACTCGAAGCATTATAATAATTAGAATGCGGAAATGCATTATACCGCATCACATCAACGCATATGTACATAGTTACGCATATTGTAATTTCCCTGAAAGCGCGCACCTATTACAAAAGCGCTTTGAGAATAAAAAATTTCTGAAAAATATCTGAAAAATTTGTAATCAGTTAATGGATTTTTTAAAAAATTCGTTTATTTTCTAATAATATTTTTGTTGACGGTTTTTTATTAAATATTTTATTAAAGAAAAATTTTTTAAAATAACAAATTATTTTTTAAATCTCAATTTAATGCATTATAGTGTCTATAATTTCAAAGTATGACTTAATGTGCGCGCATGTCTAAAAATTGTTAACTTTAAATTAAACATAATGAGCTCTATGCAGCACAATTATGGTATAATTAAAATCAAGTTAATTATTTATTTATAATTACAATTTCTAATAAAACATGCTCAAATTGTAAATCCAGATTAGCAACAATCATGTCCAAGTTTGAAATTATGCCCGTTAACTCATTGAGACGATTATAATTTTATGTCCAATATTCCAGCTTTTTCCACAGATTCGCGGAAGAACGTATGTGGTGTCTTGAATATTTCAAAAAAAGGAAAAACTACATGCACACTTGCCATGCAAGACTCGACTCGACCATAAATCCACGCACGACTAGCGAGCTTGGTATAAAAAAGCACAAGGTGTAATTCGATTCGCGAAACAGCAGAGAAAAGTAGATAGCCGATTGGCGAATCGTAACTTTTGCGAGCAATTTTCTGCGCGCGTTCGCAGCAATAAATCATTTTGCGTAACATTTTCGGATCTTGCGCGGTCAAGAAAGAGGGTCGCTAGATATTATATAATAATCGCACGTAAATAATGGTTGCAGCTGCCTACCGCCAATATAAAATTTTTTGTGAATATTATATTGGATATTTTAGAACATACTCTTTCCTTCACAATATCTATGTAATATGAGCAAATAATAAATTTTAAAATAATTCAACCTGTTTCTGACACGTAAATTTATCTTTAAATATTTAAGGAAGTTCGATTATAATTCCCCGTATGGGACCGTGGTAGAATAGTCCCATGGTATGTTCTGCCTGTCGTAAGAGGCGAAAAGAACAAGTGATAGGGCAGCAGCTAAGTCACTATCAGGTCGAGGCTGGAGAGGTCTGATACTGAACACTAGATTATAATGGCATTAATAACGTTTCGATAATTTAGTTTCGACAAATAAATATATAAAAGTGCAGAAAAATTTATTGCAAGTAAAAGTTAGTAAAAAAAATTAGTTTTAAGCACTTATTTATATACATTGACTACGTGATATAATATAAAAAATGCAGATATAACAATTAGGTTTATAGAATGAACGATAATGTTTACGAACTCGTGATTATCCAAATATTCAGTTTTACAAATTAAGTTTTGCAGGAGAATAAATTTTCACGCTTTTATTTTTTATTTAAAACCGGACTATTAAGAACAATTTGCTCTTGGAATGACCGGCTTTTATTTTGCGACGTTTATTGCGATTGGAAAATAATAGAAAAGTATTGCTAAAACGACAAATTTGCCGATAGTCATGCGAGCAAATATTTTCGGCTCGTACATGCCGCGCGGTAGTAATTGAAGCTAATAGTCTTGTTAATAGTGCCAAATTGTTGCATAACCGCATGAAACGATTACAAGAATCATAAAAATTCAGTCATTTTGGAGATTTTTATTAATTATGAGAAATTTATTACAGATTTTTCGTTCAAGCTCAATTTTTGAATAATCTTTAAAACGAGAATTAAAGACATTTAAATATAAATCTGCAATATAATATTAATTAAAGTTTTGAACACAAGTACATACAAATATATACACACACTGATGGTTTTTATTTTTAAAACTTTACTTAATATGATATACAAAGTATACATTATTATATTATATACATTATTGTAATTATAGCCATTTCCAGTAATTTTGTAAAGAATTTAATATATAATATATTACTTAATAATTTTATTTCGTATTATTTAGAGACTTACAAATAAAAATTTTCTCAAGAGAGAGGTGGTAGTGAAGCTTTTAGGTATCTCAGATCAGAGCGCTGTCATCAATCAATAATAATGAAATCGTCAATTAAATAGTCGATTGACAGTCAAGATATTATCTTTGAGTAATTTTTCCGTAAGCAAACTCGTAGTAACGAAGTATCTACTATCGCAACAGTTTGTTCAGATTACAATTAACAAATGTATAGGCGCACACACGCGTGCGCGGGCGTGTATACGTGTGCGGAATTGGCAATCGGTACGCAGCCTATAGGCCACACCGGTATTTCCCGACCGATTGAAATACGGGCCCCCGGTTTCGACATGTATAGCAGTGTCGGCCATTCGGCCGCTTCCAACGGCAAACCTATCGATTATCCGGTCGCGCGTTTCTATCACACTCCGTCCATTTGCAAACTGATTCATTATAATTGTAGCGTCAAAGTGGCCCACGCGTCCGCTGATGTATACGCGAGTTCACGCGCGGCGTGCCGCGCGGGGGCTTGTCGTCGGGCTTGTCGTCGCGCAGTACGTTTACGAGTTTATTTTACGAAATAATCCGGCCAAACCATCGCGCGATAAATCGTTCCTCGAGTTTTATCTCGTAATTGAATTCCCCGGCGTGGCGGGAGTTAACGTTAACGCTCGCGCGTTACGCGGAACGACAGGTTGCGAAGGGCCGATGCTGTAACGGTGCTGTAACCGAGCCCTCGCTGACACCCGCGCGGAAATTGACCGTGCCCGTTATCTATACACGTTGTCCAAAGGCCGCATCACTTTGATATTCTTTATCATATTTGACGCGGGCAGTTTATAGTGTAAACAGCACATTATACATTCATAAATGTACTTCATCGGCGGATCTTGTTTAATAATCGTTTATTTTAGATCTCACTATATTGATCACATATTATTCTAACATAAACATCACCTTTATTATTGCTATCTATACGATTGAAGTACTTAGCGTTTACAATGTATTATTCAGGAATGCTTCGTGCAAACAAGCACAAATGTACTAAATAAATGTAGGATTTAAATCGCTATTTACCTTGGTACTGTTGCGAGAGAACTTCCCGTTAAATCTACTTATAACTTTTATGAATGACTACACTGGATGCCCCGCAACCAGACAGTTCTGATAGCACATTCTGGAGATTGGAGTCAAAAATCCTGAAACAAAAATGTCGAGTCCCGCGTTATAAACGATCGAAGTTGGCCTAAAGTTTGCAGTAACATTATTAAACGCGTAATCTAAGAAGTAATTTTAAGGATGGGTCGAAGAAACTTCGCGTTGTCGACTGTTTTTCTAACCGCTCCCGGAGGTAGCGAAGAACTAAATCTCGCGCGTTAATAAGCTTTATTTTTACGGAGCGGCTCGGGGCCGCGAGTTGAACTTTCCGCGGGGTTTTTCTCTATTTAATTTAGAACGCGTCAGGTGGTTAGCAGTACAACGTTCGCAAAGTAGCTAAGTGGTTCAATTGCGGAGCGGCACGAAGCGCGCGGGTTCGGCCACGGTCTACTGCCGAGCTCGTGGAAAGACTTTCGCGTGGACCGAGTGTGCCAAAGTGCCAAGCGGAAGTGACAAATTTTCGGTGTAGAGAGAATTACAAGAGAGAGGGGGGGGGGAGGAAAGAGAGAGAAAGAAAAAAATACCTCTATATTTCCCCGTCGTTGGCGAGTAATGTCACCGAAATGAATAACGTGAAAATCGAACGCTCGCGCAAGAATATCGCGAACCTGCATCGAATCGAACGGATTCGACTGAGCATACTGGTTTAATCTTCCGATTCGCCTGGAGTACTGTCTGCTTGGAAGGAAAAGCCGGAGATTGACGAACGTGACTTTTTACCTCTTACCATGCTCATGTGAATCGGGTTTCGCGAGCGCGTGCGTGCACACGCATACATAAGATGGGGATGGAGTTACATGAAGTTACATTTTCTCGTGATAACAGAATTCTTCGACATATTTCCATCAGTATAATAAAATACATACTGCGAAAGATGTTTAATGAATATTTCAATCTTCGTAAAAATATCAGATACCGCTGTATCGATTTGTTCTATCAGCTGAGACACTTTGTGCTTTTAAAAAAAGTTGAACTATTTTTAGCGAGCATTTTCTATAAGGTTTTGCATGACGTTATTAATTAGCACGGTAAAGTACATGCTACGGAAAAGTTAATGAAACAACATTAAAATTCTAAGAATAACAAAT
>NW_020211676.1:0-3337 GCF_003070985.1 Temnothorax curvispinosus | reverse complement strand
AGATACATATATACATATATATACACATGTGTATGTATATAATATACTATTTTTAATACAGCACAGATACAGATGACCCAATCGAAGGATCTTCTTCCACTGATTCGGACACTATACCACGAAAACGTGCACGTGAGATTACATCTGTTAGCAAGGAACGCAGCGAGAAGATTACACGGGCACTAGTTAAATTAATCGCATTTAACCGACTGCTTTTTAGTTTTTCTTCTAGTCCTGTTTTCAAAACATTTATGAAAGAAATCGAGCCTGGATACAAGTGCCCATGCAGCCAAACAGTACTACGCCGTTTACATGCTCTTGAAGATGAAGTAAAAACAAAGATCCAATGCACATGAGATTTGTGCAGATTTATTGCTCTGGACACGGATTGTTGGACTTCTCGATCTCAAGAAAGTTATATGAATGTGAATGCTCACATCGTAAATAACGTATGGGAGCCACAAATATTCACGTTAAGTATGCAAGAACTTAGCGAAAGGCATACGGCGGTAAATTTAGCGGACAGCTTACAAAATGTTGCTGCTGAATGGCAAATTGACACCAAAATTGTATCCATTGTTCATGATAATGCAAGCAACATTGTTCTCGCAGTGAACAGCATGATGAACGTTGGATTCAGTTCTAGTTGTGCAGCACACACGATAAATTTAGCCGTGAGAGATGCGTTGAAGAAAGATAATATTTCCATCGTGCTTGCTAAAGGAAGTAAAATTGTTTCCCATTTTCATCATTCCGTCATTGCTTCACAAGCAAAAAAAACAAGAACAATTAGGCTTACCTCAAACAGAAATTAATCCAAAGTGTTCGTACTCGATGGAATACAGATTTACTTATGGCTGAAAGACTTGTAGAGAATCGTAGTGCTATCACAGCTGTTCTTGGAGATCGAACCGTGACAACTCCTTTGCATGCTAAACATTTAGAAATAAACGAAGATGAATGGAGTATGTTTGAAAATTTAATACCAGTTCTCAAACCACTTGAAATTGCAACTACGGTACTATCCGGAGCTCCAGCATCAATGATACGTCCAGTAATTCAAACTGTGATCGCTAATCATCTTTCTTGTGGAATTGAAGGCGTATCAAAAACGTTAGCAGAGGCGTTATCAATTCGTTTCCAAATGGAGTCACAGGAAAATATATCAGTTCGTCAAAAAGCATCATTTTTAGATCCTCGTCATAAAGATCTCCAGGCTGAACCAATGTTGCAACGGGCCGCGATGGTCCCTTGATAATGTGGAGCAGCATTCTCAAAAAGAAACACTCTGCATTTGATGGATGAACAGTGTATACACATACACGCCCAAGAGCATCTATGGATTTTACTCCTGGATGTCCTTTTACATCAGCTCCTTGTTTGCGTCGCTGGAACTTTTTTTCAGATGTTTTGATTAAAGTATACCTCGTTGCTGCTGATATATCTTCCTAATTGATAATTCTCAACTTCATCAACAATATATCTTCGTTGTTCTAACCCAAAAACTGCCTGATCACTTCCCTTGTTTACACACTTGCAGATGTGCTTGATAGCTTTTACAGACTGGCAAGATTCCACATTTATATGCGCGTGGAACATTTTGGACAACAGTGGAGAGTATGCTACCACCCATCTGTTGTCTATATCCACGTCCTGTTATGTTTGGCCAATGCGCATTTTGATTTTTGTTGTAAATCCACCATCTTCTGGTTTTCTTCTTCTATACAAAGGATACCCATCTTGTCCTGTTTGAGTTTCCTGGAGCAGGTTCCGAGGATATTTCTTTGTGCATTTGCCATCCATCATGCAAGGAGCTTTCCTGTTAAGTGCACTACATGGGCCGTGGAGCATGTTTTTTTTTTTATTACATCAAACAACAAAGAGTCTAGTTGGGGATCTGACAATTCTGCTGATATGACCAATGACCATGTCAATTTCATTTTGTCTGATTTTTTTTCGCAGCCAAATAAGGATATGGAAATGCGGAAGGCCTCTTTTTTGCCATTCGATTGTGTACATCCAGCATTGTGTTTCTCCAAAAATCTCTCCTTTCGTTATGACGTTCATCATTTTTTTTTTTTAGGTTGAAACTCTTGCAATAATGTCGTGCCGATCAACTGCTTTCTCACCTGTCTCTAGATTCTCTTAAGGGGTAAAGCCACTCTAGAATTTTCAAAAAATCGATTTTTTTTCTTAAACGATGCTTTAAAGAAATAAGGTACACTTGGTTTCAAAGCTCGGAAAAATCTCTATTATCTCTTTTTCGTAATCCGTCTGCCGGCGCGTTCGGAGCGCGCTTCGAGCGTCTGAAACTTTAAACGCGTTTTTTTCGAAATCGCTTTTTTAAAGTCGGGCGGAATCAGAACTCGAACATATTTTATCCGATTGACTTGAAATTTTGAGTGAAACTTTACAATAACATTATCTTTAGAAGTACCTAGGGATTTTGCGATAAGTTAAACAAACCTTTTTTTATAAACAATTTTGTGCGACATTTTTTAGCGAAAAATGAAGCACTTTTTTCCAACATGCACCATTCTTACAAAAAATTATATTTCGCAATTCCCCTAGGTACTTCTATAGAAAAACTTATATATTTTTCAAAAATCTTTGAATTTTTGTTCCAGCTCAAAAATTATAGGAACTTCGATTCCGCCCGTTGAACGCCTTCCGCAAAAAGGCACTTTGGAGCAATAGCTCTGACGCCGCCATTTTGGCAATAAATAATTAATAAAAAAATTTTTTTTATACTTTAATATATAGATAATAAATAGAATTAAACCGATTTTTATTTGTGATTATTGTATTTCTGAAAAAAATTATCAAAAATTGGCTTTTTTTGGGAACACTAGAGTGGCGTTACCCCTTAAATTTCTGGCCATAGAGAATTGCACGTAAAGGTCACAAAGAGATCAGGGCGTCCATACTTTCTGACATACGCCATTGCATCCTGCGTATACTCGTGCATCAGTTTAGGGCTGCCAATGTAGGTTGCAGGTAGAATTATCAATCTTCCTAAGTCATTTGGATTGGCATCATTTGCTACGACATCTCTAAGATGAACATAAGTCATCCATGCGAAGTTTCTTTTGGTTCTTCCTGATGTAGAGCAATCGTTCACTCTCAATCTTGGCATACATGTCCACAGCGAACTGATGGAACAGCTGACGACATTTTAACACATGATTTTTATCTCCTACTCGGCTCATGATTCTGTAGGCGTAGAAGTCCATGGCAGAGACCTTTTTTGGATGCTGATTGCCTGTCCTTGGATCAATCTGAGGAATCCCAAAGTAATATCCGTCATTGCCTTGCCAGAAGATAATCGGGTATTGGA
>NW_020211675.1:0-8118 GCF_003070985.1 Temnothorax curvispinosus | reverse complement strand
GTTATAATACTCGATAACAAATTTTTCACGTAAAAAGAAATATAAATGTATACATATAATCTATACAAAAAATATACGCTTATATATGTATATTCTTTCTTATATGTAATCTGTTTATAGTACGTATGTGTAGAGGAAAAGTAATAAGAATAATAAAATTAATAAAATGGTGATTTTAGTACGGTTTTATAATAAAAAGTACAATTTTTTAGAGAGAGAGAGAGAGAGAAAAAAAATGAAAAAAATGCTCATATATAGGCTATGGTTCACTTGACGCTATAAATGCCTTGCAGCATTCTTCTTCTGCTTTTTTTCAATGAAGAAAGAAGGAGAAGAAGAACGCTTCAGAGCATTTGTAGCGTCAAATGGATCGCAGCCATGATCATACATGTGTAAATGTAATAATGGTATGTAACATATGATTATATATTATTATTGTACGCGACTGGTCGAAGGAGTTACGAGTGAAAGAGAATTTCGATTTTAATTGCAAAGTCTCTTTAAGTATGTAATTGTCTATAATAAAAATAATAATTATGTACAATATTCAGTCTTATTTATAGTAGGGGAGCCCAGCGGGCTAAATGGTGATTTACTCGAGCGTCGTAGGAACCTATTGGATTTTGAAGATTAGATAGTAGAAAGAAAAAAAGGTTATATAATGTACACTCTTTCACCGGTGGGGGAAGCGTCTACAGGTTTTCAAAAATGTAAAAAAAAATAGTCACATAAATATACTCGAGCGCGTCAGATATTGATAGTGTATATGCCCCACGTGTCTCTAATATTGGAGGTATGTTAATCTGCCGGTTTGCATGGTGGGGGTGGCTGTATGGAACGGTTAAAAACGGGAAAAAAAAAATTTATTCGAGCGCGTCAGATATTCGGAGGGGATGTTAAGTGAACCCGAAAGAAGCTCCCATTCAAAAGACTGACGATTCGGACATGACGCAAGCTCATGGCAGCTTCTTGATAATGCAAAAAAATCGCCATTTTGAAATACTCGAGCGCGTCAGATTATTATACAGGTGATTCAGCTTGATGTCCTAGTCGCGCTGACCCATAATCTGACGATTATTTGGAGGGATTTTCTTAATCTGACAAATTGAAAAAAAATTTTTTTAATTAAAAAAAAAATTTTATTTTAAATTACTAAGTGTGACAAGTAAAATGCATGGAAAATAGAATGCAAATAAAAAAATTTTTTGTGCTGCTGTAGCTAAACTGAAGAATTACCAAAAAATCTATTTTTTATGGCGACGGAAAACGGAGTAGCGTGGGGACGGTGCGAGAGAGTAAGTCTGTTTCTTTTACCTGCACTGGCTGAACTGGTGCACATTAGTGCAGTAAGTTGGAGTGAATTAGCTCAGTCAGTGCAGCTAAAAGAAACAGACCCGGTAAGAGATCGATAAAAAGTGAAAGGGAAATAGAGAGTGGGGAATACATGCTTCACTGCAGCTGCACGCACTAAACTTTTCTGACGATTTGTGCTACTTCGGCTTGTGGAAATCGGCAGATTATATTTTTTCCGTTATTCTTGAATTATTTCCTTCAAAATAAAAAAAAATTCGACCGCGCTCGAGAATGTCAAGGTGACGTTTTTTTTTTGCAAGTTTGTGACCCTCCCACTCCCTTATGTCACGCTCAAATCGTCAGATTATTGAAATGCACACTTTTCTGCATGTTATTAACCCACCTTACCTTAATCTGACGCGCTCGAGTATTTTTAACGATCGATTTTTTTTTACTATTCTGATCGGCTGCCCTAGACGCGCGATCCTATATTAAGAGCTTATATATAGTGGAGGTACTCAACAGGGTGCAAGGTATCCTCCTATATGTTAATCTGTCGCGCTCGAGTAAATCACCAAATCCCCCATTGGGCTCCCCTACTATTATACCGCGAGCTACGGACAGAGATTCCGTGAACGACGGATATTCTCGCGCGTGAAAGCGAGCACACGATAACCGTGAGCAACGGACAAACGGCGACAGCAACAGCGACTTTACCATAGAGCCACTGAGAGATTTTTTTTTTTATTTGTACAATGTATATATATGTTCAACATTTTACAAATAATTAATTTTATTTCAAATAAATGAAAAAAGAAATTAAAACTATTTTATAAATGTATTTGGTGCAATTTTAATGTTTGTAATATCTCTTTTATAACATGTTATTTATTTGCTTTTTGTACAATTTATACTTGTCTTGTAAAGAATATGTATGCATATTTACCATTTGTGTTAGCTGACTATTATTCTACTTTAAAATTGACCTACTGAGTTTCTTTAGCACCCACCGTGTCCGTATTATGTATTTTACTTACATCGTCATTATATTACATCTCATCGTTTAGTATTTACTCAGCGACAATCGTTATTGTACGATATATGTTTTATATAACTTGTATGATTGTAAAGTATTTTTATATTAGTACATTATCATTCACTGTTTAATGGCTTTACGTTTATACTGTAATAGGATAAATGAAAAACTAATGAATTTTTAAAAGAACAGGAACACAGAATTATATTTTTTAATTTTACGCAGTTCTTTCTATTACCTGTTACAAGAATATTATGATAACAAATAAGTGTATAAACTGTATAATACGTGTAGTTTTGTAGATACAAGTTTTTTAAAATTGTGCCGTTTTATAAGAATAATCGAGTAGTCGATTTTGAAAAGTATAATATTGTTTACGACGTTATGACAAATAATGTAAATAATGTTTCTTATGCATAATCTTATAAATCGTTAATTTATTACTAATTGAAACTAAAAATCCGAGAAAACAGAATTTTACAATGTCGTTTTGACATAGTGTAGAATAATAGTCAGCTATCACAAATGGCACAGATGCATAATATATTTTTTGCAAGACAAGTATAAATTGTAGAAAAAGTAATAAAATAAATAACATGTTATAAAGGAGATATCACAGCATTAAAAATGCACCATATACATAAAAAAAATAATTTTAATTTTTTTTTTCAAATAAGATAAAAATTATTTGTAAAATGTATTCAACATAATTATCCATTGTAAAAATTGGAATAAAATATCCATCAATGGCTTTTGACAACCAGTGACTCCTCTGCGTATATTTCACGTCCGGTAGATGTGGCCTGCATATTTACGTACGGCACGCGACCGTTACGAATCCGCGTAAACAAATGAATGCGCGTATCGTGTCGCGAGCGGGCCGGACAGCACGCTGTTAGACGATCTTTCTCTCGTAACAGATCTTGCTTCTCGTGCACGTCGTGACGTGTAGATTGTGTCGTGTGACAGGAAGTCAAAGAAATATATTCTACGATCCTATTGTCATTCGTAAGTATTGCTCATGTCATTTATAAAATATTAATTTTGTATTATATGCAGCAATGATTTATTATATAATATTTGTGTATCTTTTTCTTAGCAACATTAGAAATGAAGGAAGAGAATCGGCACAAGCATCTAAGCACCCGCCGACTTTCCCGAAAGAAAGGATGGGCAAGAAGGTATGTTATACACAATCATATATCTGTCTGAGGCGGAAAAATAATAGTAATGTACAAGAGGCATTTAAGAATAAAGACTTTGACTGTGTGATTTTTCGACGAGAAACAATTCCATTCGGTACTGTATAATAGTGCATCCCGATAGAGTGGATAACGCAGAAGCGGAATGAGCAGATCACTAATCACGGGAGCGTTTCGACAGATTTTTTAAAAGGGGCGATCACAGAACAATCCTGTGATCTGATTCCGCGTGATCCGCTCTATCGGGATGCATCCAAAGATAACAATAATAACTGAATAAAAAAATTAAGTCTTCTAAAAGTTTATTTAATTTATTATTGTTGTTGTTTTACATTATTAAAAATAGAAAAGGATTGAAATGGTTGAAAACATTTTTGAAAACGTTTATTTCTTATCGGAAAATGTTAACTTTTAAATTACTTTAGCTTCGCGAAAAAGAATGTAGAGTAAGTAAAAAAAAAGTATTTTAGAGGCCACAGTCTTTATTTCAAAGTGCCCTTTGTACATTTCTGATATACGTTATAACTTATAAAAAGTCGGACAGCAAAGCCGTAACAGTGTATTAATTTAGTATTAACAAACGTTTCGGTCAGTCATGTTCTGTGTTATACGTCAAAATATGAAAACTGATAACCAATACAAAACTTGTTATAAACGCATTGTTCACATAGCATATTAATAACAATATATTAAGACTTTTACCTCGTTTCGTCCGTATGGAAAAGTAAAATAATTAAATAGATCGATGTGAAGATGTAAAATTCTACAATAGCCGTAAGACGCAAGCAATAAGACATAGGCAGTAAGAATTATTTAACAACAGTCGATTATTCTTAAACTGAAAAATCTCATTTGTCAGTAGCTGCTTATTTTTTACTACATACTCTTACGGTCATTGTAGACGAGCCTTTTTCTTTGTAGACAGTCATGAAAACTGTCACTCATACATGACGAGAATCGTGCTTTTACAGTTTTTTTTACATAACTGTCTTAAAATTTTTATCTTTTGTATTGTTTATTGGTTTAAATATTTTGACGTACTACACTAAAGATGGTGTAATGACTGACCGAAACGTTTGTTAATAATAATTTAATTTAATTTAATACAATTAATGTAACGCAAACACTTTGTTACGGCTTTGCTGTCCAGCTTTTGGTGGACATGCAAAGTCGCGAAGAAAAATGTGCCGAATTTTGAAAACTCGTATATAGTTCCGAAAAGTCAAAATCTTGAAATAAAACGTGACAATGTCCCGAAAGGTTATAATCTTGAAATAGAAGAAATGGGACAATGTGTCGGAAAAAATTATAAACTAAATTGAATATATCAAGTGCGACGCTTTTTCCCCCGGTCTCGCAATCCGGTGGAGGGCTATCGAGGATTGGCAGCACGCACGACTAATTCCGACACCAAAAGATTGGGCGCCAGGTGCGACGGATCGCACCACCGTACACTAATATGTCCGACGCGATATTCCCGGCAATACCTCAGGGCGTAGGGCTCTTTCAGGGAATTCGGAGAAAGGCGTCACACAATTAATCACACTCACAAGAAAATAAATAATAATAACAAAATATATATTTAGTCAGGCAGTATCAAGGTGTATAATCGATCTGAGTCTCGTATCACCGCAACAATGCAGGCTAGGCGGACGCACGAATGCCGCATACGCAATAAGGGCACGCAGTAATGTCGACCATGAAACACCGTAGACTAATGCACGCGAAGTTCTCAACGCAACAGATAAACGCAGACAGACACACGAAAGCTTAACAGAAATCAACACAATGAACTTACGCCACGAGGCCGACGAATCGCTCGCCGCACCCTCGGCAGCTCCTTCAACGCACACCCGGGCCACTTCGATTCCGTGCGATGCAAAAAGTATGGGCGATCTCGCCGGGTCGACCACGCTGGCCGGCGATTGCCCCCGAACACGAAATAAGGACGTGTATCGCGGACGATCCCGCGGCTTGCCACGCGAATCCCGAATTCTCTCGCAAGCACGGAGATTCCGCGGCCCCGCACCGATCCCGTCGATCTCTTCGTCCCGCCAAACCAATATTCGCTGTCCTCGAGGGCCCGGATGCGTTACTCAAATACGAGGGCGAGTGCCCTTCAAATTACATGACCACTCGCGGCTCGCCGTTACCCGCACAACTCGCTCCCGTTATCGCCACGCAAGACCTCACTCTCATTACCACTCTCGTTAATATGGCCAGGACGCGACACGATTACGAGCTTAAATAATATGGCCAAAACGCGATACGATTACGGACATAAACTCTAGCACAATGAAACGCGACACAATCACGAATAACGCGATACGATTACTTACATTAATTTGACGAAACGCTACATAAACGCGACACGATTACTTCGACTCACACATCTCCACGCCACGCGACTGTCGGCCGTGGCGGTGCTCGCGGGGAGGGCGCAAATGGTCTCTACGCATTCGAGAGCTCACTCTCGGCAAGGCCCTGGCACTTTTTCCACACGACTCTACTTCAAGGCGAGCGCAAGGTATCGCACGCTCTAACGCGGTACACAGGTATCCTGCGTAACTTCGGTAACCAACGTGTGCCACGGGCCGATGCCTCGAGCGAACCCTCTTCTCTTAACGCGGGGACGCCAGAGTGGTGACCTTACAATCGTTGTCGTCCCTCCGGTAGTCCGGGCAGCTCGAAATGCAGGAGATGCTCCTCGCTCGTTAGCCGGCACGACAGTGTCGGAAACGATAGCCTGCCGGGATCGCGCCGGTTCCCCGCGCCTGCGCTGTGGCGTGTCGCTCGACCGGATTGCCGATCCTAGCGCTTCCTGCGCCTAGGCCGCACGTGCGCCGCTCCTTCCGGGGGCGCCACTCCATTCCAGGGCGCTTTCGTCGGCGCCTCAGCTTCTCGCGCGCCTCCCTTTCCGGCGACGCCGCTGCAATCACCTCCGATTCGGCGCGGGCTTTTCGATTCACCCGGCTGTCCGGGCCGCGATGATCGGGTCGGCGTTCGGGGTCAGGCTGGCCGGGCCTCGGCCCCGTCTGCCGACATCCCCCTCGGGGTGACGGCCCCAGGGCTGCGCCTTTCCCTAGGCCGCTCCTCTGCACCCTTGTGCCACTGGCAATTCGCTCGTGGGTGATCTGGGGTCCTCCTGAACGTTATACCGCCGCTGTTACGACCGAGTGCGGGGTGAATTTCCGGCCGGCGACGCTCATGCGCTTGCGGGGAGGTCCGGGCGATCCGACTTCCAGCCATGTCCCCTGGCCGTCTCTTTGATCCTCTGCCCCTCCTCGTTGCGGCCCCCGGCCGTTACAGATGGAGTCCGGTCACCACCGGCAATCCCTTAAAAACTTAATACCTAATTAGACCAATTACTATACGCAACCGCCCTCCTCTCGCTCCAACGAGGAGGCACCCCCGAATTCCCCTCGGCCGAGCCCGTCCGGGAAGGAGACGCGACTTGTCACGTCACAACTCCCCCTCCCCAGACGAGCGCCGAGGGGAGAGCCCCGACCCGGACTTTGGATCACCACTCCGGCGTCAGAGTAGTTCGGGTAAATGTTTCGGAAAATAGAGACCAGACAATCTCGCAACCCCGTACTATACCACGCCACCGTACGCAACACTTCACACTCGAGTCATCCCGAGAAATCCGCCACAGACCAACCTTCCCCCCATTTACATTCTAAGGTATCTCTAAAACTCTAAACACGGAGGGTGGTAGGGCTTAAGATCTTGTACGTGAACCTTACCCGCGGGTGACCCATCCGGCTGCTCCACTTCGTATACTGCCGGAGAAATCACTCGTTTGATTCGAAGCGGGCCCTGAAATTTCGGTGCCAATTTTCCGGCCACGCCCTGCGCGGCGGAAGACAATACATGTTGCCGTCGCAAAACGAGATCACCGACACGAAACCTACGCGGTCTCCTGCGCAAATTATAGTGCGCGGCTTGTTTTTGGTTCGTCTGGTCGAGGTTCTCGGCCACCCACTCCTGGATGGCCTGCAACTTCTTCATTCGTTGCGACCACTCCTCGGGGTCCCGCGCTTCCACCTCGGGAGCCTCGTTTCCCCGATCGCGCAACGAATGGGGTGGCGTCAACTCACGCCCGAAATTCAGAAAGGCGGGGGAGGTACCCAATGACGAGTGGAATGCGGTGTTGTACGCGAATCGAAAATGCGACAAATGGAGGTCCCACTCCCTATGATCTTTCTCTATAAAGGCCACTATCATAGTTTGTAATACCCGATTGACTCTTTCTACCGGATTCGCCTGAGGATGGTACGGGGGCACCGTCGTGTGCGTTATACCATTTTCCTCCGCAAAATTCTTAATGATCCGATTAATAAATTCCGTACCGTTGTCCGTCAGCAGAATTTTGGGTGTACCCCACCGAGACACGATTAAATCCTCGAGGGCCTCCCGAATTTTTGGACCCGTGGCCGCTCGCAACGCTTTTATCTCCACCCATTTCGTAAAAAGATCTTGAATTACGAGCAAATACTGATGACCGGCCTTACTACGCGGCAGCGGCCCCACGATATCCGCGGCGATCGCGGTCCACGGTCCCTCTATCACACGACGTCCCATCCA
>NW_020211674.1:0-10129 GCF_003070985.1 Temnothorax curvispinosus | reverse complement strand
GGGTGGAATTTCTAAAAATCCTTTCTTAGTGGATGCTTACGTCATGAGAGGAATACACCCTCCAAATTTCAAGTCTCTAGGTTCAGGGGTTTGGCCTGGGCGTTGATGAGTCAGTCAGTCAGTCAGTCAGTCAGTCAGTCAGGACATCTTCCTTTATAGATATAGATATATCTATATCTATACTATTATATAAAATTCTTACGGGTGGTGTATGTTTGAACGTTAATAACTTGAAAACTATTGGACCGAATTTTTACCACAAGTACATGAAATAGGGCTAGAATTTTCCGGGGAGTGCTATAGAGTGTGTAGTTTTTCATTACCAATTTTCTGGAAATCGATTTTTTTAATTTTTCTAATTCTTACGGGTAAAAGAATTTAAAAAATCGGTTTTCAGAAAATAGATAACGAAAAACTATACACTCTATAGCACTCCCCGAAAAATTCTACCCCTATTTTATATGGTTTTAATACAAATTCGGTTCAATAGTTCTTAAGTTAAAAACGTTTAAACATACACCACCCGTAAGAATTAGAAAAATAAAAATAAAACGTTATTAACTTAATAACTATTGGACCGAATTTATATTAGAACCATATAAAATAGAGGTAGAATTTTCCGGAGAGTGCTGTAGAGTGTATAGTTTTTTGTTATCTATTTTCTGGAAACCCATTTTTTTAATTCTTTTAATTCTTACAAGTGGTGTATGTTTAAACGTTTTTAACTTAAAAATTATTAGACCGAATTTGTATTAGAAATTAGAACCATGTAAAATAGGGGTAGAATTTTCAGGGGAGTGCTATAGAGTATATAGTTTTTCGTTACCGATCTTCTGGAAACCGGTTTTTCTAATTTTTTTAATTCTTACGCGAAATAATTGATCGAATCTCGGAGAGAGAGAGGGAGAGAGAGAGAGGGAGAGAGAGAAAGAGAGAGAGAGAGAGAGAGAGAGAGAGAGAGAGACTATTGAGTGAGATTATTTGCGTGTATTATTACACATGTCCTCCGGGGCGAAGCCCGGGTAACCAGCTAGATTATGTAATGTGTAAACCACATAATATATTATACATATAATATAAATAGTATAAAATTTTATATACTAAATTGAGTTTATGTATTGTTTTGTTCAAAGAAGATAAAGAAATACAAATGTAAAATATACTAAACTTAAGCGTAGCACGTTTCTCAAATACTACTTACCTATTTGTTGTAAATTGACCATAAGCCAATCTCTATACATATATGTAATGTGTAATCCACTCAAAACATATGGCATTGACTTGGATAAGGGAGAACCAGGATCCTCCTTTGAGGTTGAGATATATGGTATTTCGCTTTACTTGTATTTGTTCTTTCTGTTGTTACTATCATGGAAGTCTCATTTTGCGTTACTTTTATCACCGGATAGTGCTTCTGCGTCATCCAAGCTTCCATTATCTCTTTTACATTAAAGTGTACTACTTCGTACTTATTATGCTCTTCATAAGCAGCTTGCACAGCAGTCCAGAAAGCTTCAATATTTGTCTTTCCAGAATAAGATAAACTGTAAAATTTAATGATATAATTATTAATAAATATTCTAATAAGTTGCGTTACGTAATTTAAAATTATTATGTTTTTATACTAGCAGAAAAATTTATATTATACTTCATACATGCGTTACACACACAAATCTTGAATATTATACATCACTTAAATTCATTATTATATTTCCTAGTATTTTAGAAGTTATGATGTTACAATTTTTACTTACTCATTGCTGAAATATTTTTTTAAACCATCCTGAAACACGAATTCACGAAGCGTCCGTTGTAACATGCGCAATATAGCAGGTGCTATGAAAATTTACGTCATAAAATGAGATTATATATATACGTCTAAATCTGTATTTGTTGTAATCTACATACATATTCGTCAAAATAGTTAATCTTGTAAGAAGATAATAAATCTAGTTTCTCGAATTAATTATAATTACTTTCACTTTCTTCTTTTATTATAAAATTAATTTATAATAAAATAGAGATAAATACTCATAACTTATTCACCTTTGACGTTTAAATATTTATAGATCATTATCTAATTTTATTTATAATTGCTAACTTACCTTTAATATAATAAAATATAGCCTTTAATACCTTTAAGGACGTTCTCCGGTGGCAGTTGTGCTCAACTCAGACGCACGGAGTAATGATATGGTTGACAACTACTTCCGTGCGCAAAAGTCTGAAACTCTAGCGTCTAGCCGCGCAGTTTTACTCGATCTGGCAAATTTTTGTTCCGTTTCCATTTCTCCAATACCAATCATAAATGAGTACGTCCTACTTGTCTATTGAGCATTCTAAAAGTAACTATAATATAATGGATCATAAAGAAAAATGACTAAATAACTTGATTTAAATAACGTTAATTGCCCATAAGATCTTGACGTTCTCTACTTAACCTATATGTCGCAGCGGTAGCAACGTTGTCAAGTCTCGCAGTGATCTCTCCCTCTCCCTGCCTCCGAGCAGACGAAAATTATGTCCGATAGTGTTCTTTAGACGACTATTTCTCAAAAATAAATACCGCTTGCTATATCGAACTTTATTGTCATACGTTACTAATAATATGAGGCATCTTATACTATTTTTTCAAAAAAATTCTAAGAAAACTGTATTTATTATTCATTAAAATGTCCGTGTCGAGAGAACTCAACATAGGGATCCCGTGTTAAAAATCGGAACTTTGAAGCTGAATATCTCAAATTTTAGTACCGCAAGGGGCATTGAATAAAACGCCTACGTATAAAACGCATTTAATTAAACATATACTGAAAGTTTAAGAAAATTTCTAAGAAAACGATTTTGCCGGTGAACGTCCTTAATATATAAATATAGGCAAAAGAGAAACCTGAATCAATGTCAGAAGGACCGTTTATTTCTGATATAAGAGGCTTCATGATGGAATCAGTATCGAGACGAAGTGCTTCTTGTAGAGTTTGACTCACAAACAAATCTTTTATATTGTAATTTGGGTAAACCTAGACATGAAACGTTTTAATTTAATTTAATTTAATTTAATTTAATTTAATCGATAAATATTTAATCGGGCTATAAATACTCATTAACAGCATGCATTATTGCTATGGAACTGATTGTGAATTATTACTAAATATAACTTTACTATATTTTATTAATTTTGAGTAAAATTTTTGTAAAATGTGTAATGTCATTAATAAGGTAGTATCTGAATTACTCGGAAAAGGTCTTTGCAGATCTTTACTCTATCAATTTTATTTTAATATATGTCCTATTGTTTTTAAATATATGTCCTAATTTTGTGAAATTGCGTTAATTTAAAAGTACCTGATCGATAGCGTCCATTGCGAGTAAAGTTGAAATACCTTGATTCAACCATATGTATATAAGACCAAGAAGATGAACCGTTGCGGTTACTAAGGCACTGATATGCCACTGCATGTCCTAATAGACGAGCAATGTCTATTTGACGCATAGGCGGATCTTCCTTTTCATCAAATATAATAGCTGTTTCTCTAGAAAACATTAGTAGGATTATTTTACGTTTTTGTTGTTTCTTCTGTTTAACTGTTTAACTGTTTAACTGAGAGATATTAACATAAAAAGTGCATTCGCATATACGTGTGTGTGTGTGTGTGTGTGTGTGTGTGTTTATTTGTTTGTTTGGTTGTTTACACCGTTAGTCATAATATATATTAATACAATCCTGATATATCAAATTTAAAATAAATCTTGACGCTTTCTTTAACTGTCACTTATTGCAAAATGGCATATAAATAGATTATTTTATATTGTATAGGTACTATAACCAAGAATTATTTCTGATTAACTTATTTATATATACACTGTTAAATTTGTAATGTCAAATTATATTCAATTTAATTTATGTTTAACGATTCGTATAGGTCGCCCCTGCTCCTTCTCAATATTGTAAATTTAACAACATAATGTCAATTTAAGTAAACCAATGGAGTTTTAGTAATACTCGCTTGTGCTAAAATAATAAATTTCGATACACGTGGTACTTAAAATAACAAAATATTTTCTGACGTAAGGTATTGATTTAAAATTTTTTAATATTTAACGGTGTATTTGCAAAATTATTTTTGCAAAATAATAAACTAATAATTTGTGGCTCAAACGTGTTATAATATTAATATGCATGCATGCTATATATGAGGTCACCAAAATAAATTTATATTGCTATATTTTTTTTATATACCTATTGTTTTTTTTGAAGATATGATATTATAATGTATTGCATGCATACATCAAAATGTATGTGAGACAATAATTAAACATAAAAAATATGTGTTTCTAAAATCTCTAATGTTAAAAAAACAATTATCTTCTTAAATATTTCTTCATACACTTGTTATTAGCTATAAGAAATGAGTCCCAAATTTGACACGGCATCATGTCGGAAACTAGGAATTGCGACATGAGATAATTGGTTTAAATTCTGCAAATACATCTTCTCCGATTAGAAATAATAGAAATATTGTGTGATTTTGTCAAGCACGGTAAGAGTAAAGTTTATGTAATAATAATAATTTAATTGCTCTCTGTGTTCGATGTGGGCATCAGTTATATTACCCTGGTAACACAATCTGATAGTTCAGATAGGTCCCGAAGAAGTGCGTAAGAAAACAGTCCAAAATTGCAACAGATGAAGTGCGCAAGAATTGCGACAGTTTTATATATAAAATTTCACAGTAACTTCTTACAGCAGACTGCTGCAATAGTACAGTAATTACTCGTTCAATCACAGATATTTATACACTTCTGTCGCAATTTTGGACTGTTTTCTTGCGCACTTCTTCGGGACGTATCTGAAATATCAGATTATGTTACCAAGGTAGTAGTAGATGAAAAAAACGAAAATAGTATTGCTGAGACGTGATACGTAGGAATTGGAGAAGTGTTCTCAAAATGTGTCCATATCATGTCAGATTGCTCAGTTATACTTGTTTTTTGTTTTGGCATATTCGACAAAATTTTATAACTTTTAGGATGTTTTATAAGAATGCTAAAATTCGCCTGAAGTATCGGTTCATCAAAACAAGGAAATAATCGTCGGGCTTCCATTGGCCACAGATCTGTCGCCACTACCCATCTGTCACACATTAACAATATATTTCAGATAACTATAAATATTCTCAATTATTGTGATTATTAAAGGTTAAGGAATGTACAAATCAGTATTCGTGAACGCTATTTAAAGATCAATTCTGTGTTTTTTTCAATCACTTTCGTTTTATTGTAATATAATATCACGCTAGGATATATTTTCCTACATACAGGTAGTTAAAATTTCACTTTTATTATAATAAAGAGTTATATTTATTGTAGTGCAACACGTAATATACAAATGCAATGTAAACTTACGAAGCATGGAAAAAGGTTTAATGTCTTTTAATTATTATTTCACTCAACTAAAACATTTTTGAAAGTTTTTGAAAAACGTAAGTTTAACAGAATTGATATGAGGAAAACAAATTATTTTATGGTATAACATTGTAGATTATTATTATTATATGTAGATTATTATGCATATAATTAACATAATTGTGTAATTATAATTGATAAATGTTTAGAAAAATGGAAACCTTACCAATAACCTTGACCTTGACATATGTTGTCAAGGTCATCGTCCTGAGTAACTTTGACCTTGAAAAAAGTAGGGGTCATAATCCGTTCAAAAGTTGTGAAGCAATACGCAAAGTATATGCGTGAGTCCCTTTACCGGAATTTCATTCCACATTTTGGACAAATTATATATCGCAAATAACACGATGAATAAAAAATTGAAAAGTACAATAACGTCTCGCAATCATCGACGATGCGTACAAATTGATACAATTTTATATTGAAGACTGTTTCCTTCAACTGTTGAAAGCAAACTAAATGACTGTCCTTATCAGTCTACATTCCTGAACAAGAATGTAAATAGAGGAATCAAACAGTAACGGCGTTGTTTACATTGTTAAGGTGCGATTTCATTGACGCTAGAAACCAGCGGCAGCGTCAAGAAAATGTAGTGGGGGAAGAAGTTCCATTGAATTTTGCGGTACGCTAAAAAGTTGAGACGGTCTGAACTTCTTCCCCCACTACATTTTCTTGACGCTACCGCTGGTTTCTAGCGTCAATGAAATCGCACCTTTCAGAGTAGCATTTCAAACATTTTCAGAAACTAAATCGCCAAGTTTAAGGCTTGGCACATAGAAAAACTTAAGCAGTAAAACTTAAGCAGTAAGAAATCAACGGTATGAATTTGCTACCGCTTAGGGCCGTGCCTTAAGGGGATGCTGGAGCCGTAGCCGAACTCGATCAGCGTCGATAAAGAAGTGCTCACCGACTATATCTGTCCTTGTATAGACAAAGATATAGACAAGGATAGCACGCTACATTGCACGCACACATACGCACGATGCACATCGACATTATACTTTTATATTACGCTTCCAAATCTTGATTTGGAGGGTTTATCAATGTTTTTCTTGTTGTGCAATTCGGGGGAACTTGTTTTCGCGTTCGTACCAATGGTATATCTCTTATATAAAATACATCTTGTGACGAGCTGACAGCTCGCCGCAACTCGAGACGCCATATTGGGATAAGAGTAGGATAAGGAAATCTGTACTTCCGTAATTTTTTCTCGTTTTCTATATAAAATCGGAGTTTCCCCGAATCATTAATGTATGTACTGCAATTCTGGAGAAGGATTTTTAATTCTGTCAAATTAATACGACGCTACGTGCCGACAAAAAATGCCGGTAAAACAGACGGCTCCAGCATCCCCTTAAATGTGTAGCAGATGTGAATTGTTACGTGGATGGAACAGTATATGCGTGCCCGGGAAAAAATGTTTATATACAATTTTATCTAATTATATACAACTTTGTAGATATAATTATACATGGATTTTGACCTGATTTAATTATATATATAAATAGATAAAATTGTATATGATTATATGTAATTAGATCAAACTATGCATACTTTATATATATATATATATAAATGATTAAATATAATTATATATTTTTGGATACATTTAGATCAAATTTTTAATGGGTCCATTTTTGTGGTAAATATGTAGAATCAAAAGTAAAATGATTTATTCTATTATTATAACTTATAGCACTGCTTGAGACAGTGCCGTGTCCCTTGATACCGTTTTTATACTACTGTTCGTCAAATTTTAAATACGAGAAACAAATCCTATCGAATGCCATCTATTGGATAATCCAGATTTAAAGTTTATATATGATTATATATAATTATATATAATTTTTTTTTATATTTGTAACACACTAAATTTACTAAATTTTATTATGTGAACAATAAAATATATGTGTACGCATACATATAAAAATATTATATCACAAAATTGCGTTACCAAACTCAATCCAAGTGATACGTACCAACCTAAATGGTAGTAGGCTTATTTTTCCTTAACAAAATTATGTCACAAAATTGCGTTACCTAACTCAACCTAAGTGATATGTTATTTCAAAAAAATATATGAAATCTTTAAATTACGCCAACTATAAAGAGAATATATATATTGCTTTGAAAAATGATTGTAGTGCAACTACTCTTAAAAAATAAAACAAAATTGTTTTACCTAACTTAACCCAAGTGGTATGTATCTTTTGTATTCCTAAGGGTCTTTCTATCAACCCAAGTGGTAGAGTTTTAATTCTCCTTGATAAAATTATAATATTACAAAGAATTATTTTAATCACAAAATACTTAGCAGGCAATCTAACAAAACAATCCAAATTTAATTTTTTTTAATGCTAGATTATATCATTTGTTCACAAATAGCAAAATGGTGCAAATTAGAAATTTGCACTTGGCTTCCTCATAGAGGAAATGATGTCTTAAGATGCTAATACGGCCCTCTGATTGGCTGATGACGCCTTAAGGCTATACTTAAGACGATCTTGAATATAAGACCCGACTATGAATACCGGCCTTAAAGAATTATATATAAAATAAAAAAAAAGATAATTCAACACCAACCTATACCTTTAATGATAGTCTACGATTTTTCGACGTTTTCGAACATAAGCAACACATTGACATCGAAAACTGAAAAAACAATTTTTACTTCAGTCTCTTTTCTACCCCTATTTCATATATAATTCTTTTAAAGGTTGATTAGTTTTATATGCGAGCTTTATATGCTCTAGCTTTATATGCGAGCAAAATTATAGACCTTTGATCGCGTATAAAGCTGGATCTAATCAACAAAATCTTAAAAAATTATATATAAAATAGGGGTAGAAAAGACTGAAAAATATAATAAAATGAGAAATTGATCGATATCTGCAAATTTGCGGAAGTTAGAGCAACCATGGACAGTTTTAAAAAAATTCAAAATTTAAATTAAAAAAAAAGAACTCCTTGATTATTGATTATTAGCAATTTTTATTAATTCTATTATATTCTTCAGTTTTTTCTACCCCCATTTCATATATAATTCGTTAAGATTTGGTTGATTAGTTTGGTTGATTAGTCTAGAGTTATAGAAATTTCGGTAAATTTGGCACATACATACATACACACACACATACATACATACAGACATTTTTTAAAACTACAATTTTTCGACGTTTTAGAACATTCTGAACACGTTCAGAAAAACAAAAAAAAATTTTTTTTACGAAAACAAAGCTTCCTCTATGAGGAAGCAAAATTAAAGAGGTAACATTATAAAATAAAAATATTTAATTAAAATAAAATAAATAAATTTTTTTTGTAAAAAACTTGGCGCTGCTTTTTTAAGGTGTATCCAGACAAACTTGCATAGGTGCATACAATAAGCATATGCATAAAGAGATGGATTGGTTTATTTCCTTTTGCACATACATATATATGAACCAATCAATTTCTTACGCATATGTTTATGCGCTATGCAATTTGTCTAGATTGACTTTAAAAAAGCAGCGACAAGTTTTTTACAAGAAAAATTTATTTATTTTATTTTAATTAAATATTTTTATTTTATAATGTTACCTCTTTAATTTTTTGTGATTAAAATGATTCTTTGTAATATTATAATTTTATCAAAGAGAATTCAAACTACTACCACTTGGGTTGATAGAAAGACCCTTAGGAATACAAAGATACATATCACTTGGGTTAAGTTAGGTAAAACAATTTTGTTTTATTTTTAAGAGTAGTTACACTACAATCATTTTTCAAAGCAATATATATATTCTCTTTGTAGCTGGCGTAATTTAAAAATTTCATATATTTTTTTGAAATAACATATCACTTAGATTGAGTTAGGTAACGCAATTTTGTTAAGGAAAAATAAGGCTACTACCACTTAGGTTGGTACGTATCACTTGGATTGAGTTTGGTAACGCAATGTTGTGATCCCTGGTAATTTCCATTGCAATTCTGCTGTAAAACTGCACGAAAAGTCGTGCATTAACTTTCGGGCAGATCATGCGTTTTCTATTTCCAACTTTGACTATTTTTCTGTTGGCAGAAACTTGCGCTCGTCGTAGTGCAACAGAATTGTGGAAGATATGTGTATGCATTTACATATAGCAGAATAGTGCAAGAAATGCGGCAGATGCTTGCGCAAATCGCAGTGCAACATAATCGCACCAGATTTGTAGCAGCGCCTACTGCTACCCATACAGCACAAAATATTTTTAAAATATTTTTTAGGAAGATTAAAATAATTTACAAAAATATTTTTTATATTTATAGCACCGCAATGGTGTTGGGTAAGCCTTACGTTGCATTGCTGGCGAAGATATTGTCGCGAATGTCGTGATTTTGCTTCGCCGGAGGCCTGCTTATATTAGATCCCAACTGAAATTTACTTACGGTTAGTTTTACCATTACGCGCCGCCTAGCGGCATCGTTGCAAACTAGCACATACAGCAGAATTCAACAAGAATTACGACAGATGCTTGCGTAAGAAGTAGAGCAGCAGAAATACAAATGATTTTGGCAGAATATATACCGTACATCTAATTTATCAATCAAACATTTTTCGAAATTTGTAACGCCAAAATGGACGTATAGGCGTATAGCTTATAGCCCGAGAGCTGGCGTTAAAAAACTGCAAGAGTTTTGTAAT
>NW_020211673.1:45293-66426 GCF_003070985.1 Temnothorax curvispinosus | reverse complement strand
CGAAGAGCTTGGAAGAGCTTTTCGTGGAAAGGCGCGGAAATGCGGTGCATTATGGACGAAGCTTGTAAAGTACGGCCGGCCTTAGAGAAATACATGCGCGGCAGGCATTAGAGAGACAATACTTTAAATATTACATCGAGAGACGAGCGCGCGCGCGCGCGCGCGCAGACCCAGATGTTATACGGAAGAGGAATGAGATGGCGGTGGAATGCGGAAAGTATGCGCCACACGTGAGCACACTTATCATTTATGTTTCCTTTTGTTTGCGCTTTCGGCGTTTATGGCTCTGTCCATTTTAGTCAGTGCTTTCGCACGCCCTGCCACATTTCGCGCGCTATCTGTTCTTCCTTAAGACCCGAAGACACACGGCCCTTTTTTTCCCCTCCCGAACGTACAAAACGCAGTAAAGTACGACCGCAAGAGAGCGAGCGCGTATTCTTTCTTCCTCGTAACTTCCTCGTATCGTCAAAAAGCGCGATAACGTCCCGAACGTCCGCCTCGTACTTTATTTCTTGCCTCGTTCCGCCTCCAATGTCCAATCAGATCAACTTATCAGATTTTTTTATGCGAAAAGCGCAGTTAACGGACGAAGACCTTCAGCTCTCCACTTTAAATATATTGAGCGTGGAAAGATTGAACTGTACAAAAAGAACGGATCTGTTTATTCTGACGAAAGAGAGCGGTTCATTTTTGCCAAAGTAGATTAATTTTAAATCTCGGGTTAACTCACACGGGTTTATTCTTTTCTAATTCTTAGAACTAGGAAAAGATGAAAAGCAAGTTGAACCGAGATTAAAGTTAATCCGATAGAAATGAACATTAGCTGTGCGCATAAACGTCAGGAATTTTGAAGTTCCGTGTTGTTTTTATACAGACTTTTAACAGACTTTAAGTATAAACAGCGAAACACAAAATATCGTTCTCAAAGTAATCCTCGAGCTAAACTGGGTCTAAACTCGACTAATTACCGCAATTCAACATTCCACAATGTTAACTTCGCGATATAATTCCGACGTCGAGTATCTCGCGACTTTGCACGCAATAAGTTGCGCGAAGTACAGAAATTTCGCGTTATCAGCCACTCTTATCGCTCGCCTCCACGCAAATACGTTGATTAATTTTGAATCGCTGGCGAGAGCTCGCTTCGGCGGTGACGTTCGCGATCGCTTTTTTTGATTTCGCGACGAGAGACGATGGACGGAGATGCGATTGTTTCGCGTAGCGCGAGCTCTCGTCCCTCCGGCGTATTATATACTTGAATTGTATGTACGAATCCCTCGTTTGTTCCCGATCGCCGTAGTTTCTCTCGCGGGGTCACCGTACGGCCCCATAGGCGACGTTACAGTCACGTTATAGTCGATCGATCGTAGCGGTTTGCATGTCGCGATGCCGACCGGCACACCGTGTGATCGGTCGATGACTTTTTACGCCCGGCGACGGACGCGCGCGCGATTCGCGCGATACGCTCGAGTCGGCGCGGCGGCCGGGCGGTCGGATTACCGTTTTAATGCCCGAAAAAAAAAAGATCAATCTGCTCGCTTCCTCCGTCGAGATAGCGGAAGACCACGGCGGAACGATGAAAATTTCATTCGGGATAAGCCGGGAGGGACAGGTGCGAGGAAGCGCCTGTCGACAAACTCTCTTGCGCGTAAGCGTATCCTAAATTGAATTCATAAAACAACGTGTTAAAGAACGTCCTTAAAAACGTTGACGAATTGAAGAAATAAGGGCGCGAACAACAAATATCCAGACGCGAGGAAAGCTCAATAGTTCACTGTTGTTCGTTTAAAAGCTTCAAACATTTATTTTCCGGAAGGTTCGTCTCTTGTGACGAGAGGCGCGGTTTTTTTTCCTTCACTCGATATTGCCGGGAGAGGCGTAAGCTATACGTTCGCGTTACACGCTGCATTCTACGCTTTATGTATTTAAAACGAAATAGGCCTCGTGCGCAGCTCGAACGGAGGAACAAAAAAATAAGCCTGCGAACGAGCGCGAAAAGTAAAACGTGCGACACAAACGGACTGTAATAGAGAATTTAGTTCATCGCTTCGGTTCCCACGCGCTCTAAAGTTAGTTTAAAACCTGAACACGCGGCAACTTGGGTTTTATTAGGTACATTTTCGCCGTCTAGACGCATAATTTTTTTTTTACGATCGAATATGCTTCACAGATTACTTAAGATGCAATCTTAAATTTATGCGATTTATGTATCTATTAAAATGTTACAATTATCGTTTTTTTTTTAAATAAATACCATTTATCTTTTTACATTAATAGAGCTAATATTACACATTCGGCATTTTAAGTGGCTCTGGAATATCACGAAAACATCGAAAAATAAAAAATTATTTATTAAGTTCTAAATCCCGCACGGGGTCACTTAAGTCACTTTTATTAGTGAAGAAACTTGATTATTTCTGTTTTCATTCCTCGATTTTATCTTGTATCTTTGAACTTTGTTTTTCTTTTCTTAACTCATTAAATTTAACTCGCAGTTTTGCGCGAGCAACAGAGTTGATAACAGTTGATTGCAGTTTTTAGTTGAGCTTCTCACTTTCGAAACTAGGCTATCGACTTTCAGAGTATAACGTCAGGGTGTAAGTACGTACGTTGCACGAAAAGCCGATGGTGTTAATATAGTTCGAACTATATTACAAGTTAAATAAGTTTAGAGTATCCCCCTCCCAGGTAGTCCGGCTGAAGTGATCCAAAGTAACGCGAAATTCTGCTCTATTTGTCTGCCTCGTTAACATTTTTTTCACGCTTAAAAACGAGATCGATGGCACCCTCGTCCATCCGGAAACAAAGAGAGGAACGACGCGCGCTGCGTCGCGCACCCCCCGCTGAAAGACAAAGACAGGACTAGGATGACGTTACGAGCCCGGGATGACAGCGTAGATGGACTGTAATATAAGCAGCCTTCGTTTAAAATCACGGCACGGATTGTCGGTGGACTTTATTTATCGCTCACTACAATGACGCGCCCGCACGGTGAGTCAATATGAATGCGCGTGACACTCGAGCCGCAGGTTTCTTCCGGCATGGCGAGATATAACTGCCGGTTTTATCGAACGAGTACATAGCCGCTTGCGGCGTGCGCGATAGCGCAAAATAGAAGATTTTCCGAATATCGCACGATGAACTCTCGAACTTTTGTTCGCGTGCGCGCGCGCGCGATGAAATCAATCGCGCGCGGTCGACGGGGCAATTTTAAGTAACAATAGTGACTCATTTCCAAATCGATTATTCGCGTCTGTTGCCAGGTATTCGATTTTTAGACCGCGCGCGACGCGGATAAAATTCACCGCGGCTCGACATTTATGTCCCCGCATTCGTTTAATTTGTAAATCAAAATTCATGAAACGAGCCTTATCCTAAATTCTCAACGTATTTCTAAATCTGCTTACGCGTTATAAGCTTTGAAAACTCTTTTATTTCTCAAAGAAAGATAAAATCGCGCGGGAAAGCGCAAATCATTGAAATACACCGTACTTGAGGTGGATTTCGCGCGTTCGAGGGACAATTGGGATCATTTAGCCGTACTTGGAAACATCAAGTCGCAATAATATCGCGCAATAAGGCCAATAAGGAAGCGTTTATTGTGTTACAAGGCCGTTGTTGAAATCGAGAAGCACGCACCGCCGTGGACTTTCCGCGGCTTCGAATGCTCACCTAGCGTATATTGGAAGCGTGTTGCGGAGTTGTCGCGGCGATATACGCTATCAAGGATAGAATGGAATCGGGAAAGTGGGTTAATAAACCATACGTGTACGTTGCACCTTTATCGATCCGCGATATATTTATTACGGAGATAGGTATTTGTTGCTCGCGGTGATGTCTGCGGGAGCTTAATATAGAATCTGATGCATATATAAAACGCGTTGCGCTAATCGGTTGCTGATATCGTTATATCATGTTTCATACTGTAGCGCGTAAATACGTTCGCATCTCGTGGCGAATTAATTTCCATTAATATCATTACAGAAATCTGATTGAGACTCCACGCGCGGACGTGAGTGTTTTATTTATTCGATTTTATTTATTATCACGTAGACGAATGCGCGCGCGATATTAATTGCGGCGTTAATTTATCAATTGTGCTTTTAATAATACGAGATAAATGAGGCGCGCCTTTGTTATTGTCTTTTCCTAAATTTGACAATCTATCCTACGAGATAAATAACAGATCTCTAATTTGTTATTTAAATTGTGATAAACGACGCGGTGCTAATTTTTTTGTGCACGTATAATGTTCTTGAATTTTTCAAGAGCGGTACAAATCGTATTTACGCTAATAAGCGTCTACTAGTTTATTCTTAATATTATTATTACACAATAAAGAAATTATTAAATTAAGAAGTAATTGTATTTGTTGTTCGTTACAACGCGATTTCAAGCTTGCTCGCTTATTTCAATGTTAAGGCACAGAATTGAAAGAAGATGCAGACTTAATAAACATTAAGATTTTCTTAAAAGTTTTAGTGATATAATAATGCCCCGCCGAGCGGGGTGTTCAGGCCCATTAAACCTATTTCAGGCGATTTGATGGCTAAAAAGGCACCTCGGGAATCCTTTCGGGCGCGCTTCAGTGATGTCAATGAGGCGAGAGAGACGGAGAGCCGGCTGGCACAGACTTCATTAATTAAGCGCGCGTTGATTCCACTACGGAAGAGTTGAATCACTACGGTAAAACGTTTTGCGACACTGAGTGACGTCGGGCGGTATTTAGCCAAGATTGAATCGTGACTCTCGCAACGGAAGAGCGCAGCGCGGAAACTGGCGCAATATGTTAATGAAATGATAATCGAATTAAAACTCTCGATGAGCCTTTTTAGAAAATTTGACATTTAATTTGCGAGTAATTCTCTTCCATGAACTGCCGTAGCGTCGCGCGAAGTGGCTCGTTCCAACGAAATTAAACTGCGACTCTATTCTCGCTCCATTTCAATTTAAATTTCTTTTTTCTTTTTTATTAATTTATTCGTATAAAAACGTTGATCTCCGGAGAATTAATATCCGCATTACTCGGGACAGTTCGAATCCCAATGCAATTCAAACGAACGCGGCAGAATAATCGAAATTTATATATGCACAACGGATGAAAACGGATATTCCGCGAAACACGAAACTTATCTCATTTAGCTCGCGAATTGATCGCGATGGAGAACATATTTATTAAACGATGACATGACAGGAAAATTTTTGCATGTTTCTGTGAAAAAAAGTTTGATCCATCTAGGTTTGTTGGATTATTAAGTCTGATATTTCGTCTCTCCTTCCCATTCCTTTATTGGAAAGAGCACGCGAAATAACTCGGGGCGGTCGTAATAACTAGAACCTGCATTCGGTTATAAAGGACACTTGCAACTTTTACGTTACGTAATTGAATAATAATACCTAGAAAGTTTTAATAGCTCACGTTCCATATCGAGCTTTCAAATGTATTTCGGATAAAAGATATAAAAGCCACGACGGTGGTGCGACACCGTGTAGGAATTATTATTCGATTATGCAAATATGAAACTTGAAAATATCGCGCTGCTGGCGCAGATGCTCCTTCAATTAGCCGTCGCAAAAAAGAATTCGAGCTTTAACGTTCGTATATAACGTTGACGTAATGCCGAGGTAGTGTCCGCGGCTTTACCGCGTTATTTCGACACACGCCTCCGACAAATTCCCTTTTGCGCCAATTAATTCGTTATTTTCTGATTGCAGCTCGCTCGCGCGTAGCATGTCTTGACGAGTGGGAGAGACGCTTCGACTGGGTTCCTCCGCGGCAGAGATAAGGGTTCTCCACAATGGCGGGCGGTCAACAGCTTCCGGAGCAGTACACGGTGCCGCACTACGCGAGGATCTTCCACAGTCTGCCGCATCTGAACGTCTCTTTACATTCGGTCAATAATACGTTCAATCCCCACTCCGAGATCTATCTGGAGGTAGGTCGGCGCGACAATCCGTCGGTCCCGACTTCCTTGGCCCCGATTATCGGGCACCATCATCCCCGAGCCCCCTTTCGGCCACCCCCGCGCGGCCACTACCGTGGCGTGCGCAAATCGATCTCTCCGCTGATTTAAAACAAAGTGCGTCGGGATTAATCGGACCGCGCGCGTCCCGGAGCCTTTAAGCTTCGCGCGGATCGATAAGCGAATTGCACGGAAAATCCGGATTTCATACGGCCCACGGTGGCAGTTTCAAGATAAATATTTTATTCATACCCGATGTGTATACTGATGGCCGGCGTAACGTCCTCAAGAGGATATCGGCACGCTCGGCTTATTTCCAATCCGGGCTGGACGATATGTTCCCGAAGTAGATGTATACGACTGATATAAATATTTGATATGCAAAATCTCTCCTCGCGAGATACCGCGAACGTCCCTCCTGACATCGAGTCGAAGTCTCAATTTCCCGATTTTTCGAGCGTTTCGTAAACCGCCTTTGGCCGATTTAAATGTCGCCCAGGCGAACGTTCGGTTAATCGAACGCTATCGATTCGGGGTAGTGTTCGCCAATTCCTGTTAGTACCACGACCTAGAATTCCCCGGCGGTTATCCCGCGTGATATCCTCTTAGTAACCACGAGCGCCGATAGCACTTCGGATTATCGCCTGCGATCGGTTGTAGATTCGCGATACCGGGTCGCAAGCGCCGATCTCGGATCGATATGTACATCGACGAGCGGATAAGAATCCGGGAAGCGAGCATCTGGAAACGAAACAACGAGAGGAAGACCGCGTGTCGACTCGTTTCGCTCACGTAAAACCAAAAGGAAAGAAAAAACGAGACGATTCACGTGCCCGCGCGGAAGGTAGCGGGAACACGGGCGAGAACATGGGAAAAGAACGGAGAGGATAAAAAGAAAGAGAAGAAAAAACGGACGACGGTACTGACGAAGAAAAAAAGAAGGCCAGAAGGGGGCAGGTGGATGCCGTGAGCGCGCAAGAATCCGGGTGTATGTAACTGAAAAGCACAATGCCTGGGAAAGCTCAAACAATGCACAAAGGCTCTCGCATAATGCGCCCGGGGCGGCTCGCGGGGGAGCGGGCTTCAACATCCTCGGGAACCACGTCGGACCACGGGCACATCCCTCCCCGTCCTCCCGCTCTCGTCGTCTCTCCTGTCGTGTTCTCCGTGCGTTCCCTCTCGCACACTTTCGTCCCCTCTTGCCTTTTTCGCTCGTCTTCCTCAGCCGTCGAAGTCGGACGGACTCTTTGGGGCGAGGTATAAGGATAAGGAGGCGGGCGCGAAACTTCGTCTCCGCCGGCATTCGCTTTCGTCATGCATGCGGCTCGACGGGGTGGTTTGGCGGAGCTAAGACCGCCGAGAAATGAGATAAAAGCCTCGGGGGAGGTAGGAAGAGAGCGGTGGAAGTTACGAGACGGCCATAAGTGCGGCTCGTACGAAGTAAATGCGTAAATGCGCCAGGAATAGCGTTGCAATGCGGCCCTTGACGATGACAATACTGCCGTTTTAGAGTAAGAAGTGGAGACGAGGAAATTTTGGCGCTTTACCAATTTTTCGACGTTATTTGTTTGGACGGACTGCCCTTCGAGTCTTCTCGGCCGAAAAGAAGAGACAAGAAAGCTTCTTCCTTAATTAAATTCCAAATCAGATATTTACTTCCTAAAAGAACTTTTTACTAGATAGAGACAATCGTTAATTTTATGAAACTTGATGGATAAAATCTAATAAGTAAGAAAACTGAAAATTAGTAATGTTTTTAGATCTTTTTTAGTAATCTCTTTTTTAAGAGTTACGTGAAGTTTACGTGAAGTTGCGAAGGGAGGAGAAAGGCCATGATCGGATGTAATGTTTACAGAGCCTCGGGATACTGGGAAGTATTCCTGCAGCCTGGTTGATCTTAACTTTGCTGGTATTGCTGGTTTATTTGGTAACGAGATGCTGCGACCGAAGGCCGCGCCCCAAGAAGTCGATAACCGCGCTGAAGTGTTCACTAGCCATCCTGGCGTTGGTCTGTAGCGCAGCGGTCGCTGTCGGTCTTTATGGCAACGACGACGTGCACAACGGCTTGGTGCAACTCGTAGCAGCTGCGAAAAATGTCGATGGGATCCTCATGGGCGTCAGAAATCAGGTATTTCCTATTTTTCGCGACGCGTTAATATCCTTTATTGTACTACATGTAATGAAAGAATTTTATTTATTACACACTGCAATAATAAAAATTTCCGATAAACATGGAGATTCTGAAAGTAAAAGGCATAAATTAGATAAAAATATGTATGAGACAAATGCCTCGTGTCTTTTTCTTTGTAAAACAGTTTTTTAGTTTTTCTTTAAATAGATAAACACCTGATCTGATTGAAATAATTTAAGACAGTTTAAACAATTTACGTAGCGGCAATTAAAAATAGTGGCTATGTCTATTTAAGTGTCAACACGTTATACTTTTCTTACAGACTGACACTATAGAAGCGACTCTGAAGAAAAAAGTGCAGCCGCAACTAACTGCCCTCGGAGATGAATTCGACGCCCCGGTCAGCAATAAAACTGTGCTAGGTTGGCTGCTAGCGGCACTTAACGGCATGAAGCAAAACACGAGCATCGCCGTAAATCGGAGTTTCGAGATACGAAAGCCCTTGAGCGGGATCAGTCTTGCCGGCGCCATCGGACTGGGCGAGAAGATCGAACAGCTGCGATGGCCTATCACTATGGCGGTCCTGAGCGCTCTACTTGTCCTCTGCGTGGTTCTGGTGGTCGGTGTTGCACGGCACTCCAGATGTGTCCTCATAACGTACGTTCCTTTGATTGAAATAGGCAATATAGATCTTTCGGTAGTCTTCCTCGCATTTGTAGTATCTTTGTTCGCGTTTCTTTTACACGCTCGACTAGGACTATCTAAAACTGTAACAAAATTTGAGCAGAGGAATAGATCGAATTCTTGTTTATAGTTATAGATGAAATCGTAACGAAGTTGCTTTGATAGAACATTCTTTCAGATTTTCCGTGTTTGGCTTGTTTGCGGTTATCGTCTCTTGGCTCATGGCGTCCTTATACCTGGCCACTTCTGTAGCTCTAGGTGATCTCTGCGTGTCGCCCGACGGTTACTTGAGCAGAGCCGTGCCATCGACCTTAGCCTCCGAAGTACTCTCGTACTACACGCATTGCGAAAACACGCGCAGCAATCCGTTCACGCAGAGATTGCGGGACGCGCAGCGCGCGGTGAGCAGCATGAGGCATAATTTGAACACGGTGACTCGATTAGCGATAGAACTGTTCAAAGATCAGCAGCTCCAGCCGAAGCTCAGCAGTTTGTCTACAGACGTTAATACCGTGGACAGACTCGTGTCTGGCTTAACCACGTTACTCGACTGTAAACCACTGCACAAGCAATACGTTCACGCCGCCAAGAGTTTGTGTCACTTGGGATTGTAAGTCTATATCTTCTGCCTATATTTTAATTACATGATTAAATTTTACACGGAATATAATATATATAAACTTACAACGTTTCTCTATAATTTGTTCTAGGTATGGATTGAGTTACATGCTAGTAGCCAGTTTAGCCGCAGGTCTCTTGTTCACCGTATTGGTTTGGGTGGATTCTCATACATGGATATATATACGAAAACGGTAAATATATTGGAATCGTTTAGAGAGAAGAGGGAATTAAGTAATATTTTATTTTTATATTTTGCTATTAATTACAATGCTTCGGCAGGCACCGAAGGATCGATCGCCCATCTTTCCAAGATCTATGGTATTCGTTGAGAATTAAACAAGTAATGATGCGTTTGTTCCAGAAGGGATTATCATCAGGTTGACGAGCAAGATCCTTACTTACCACCATCGGCGGCGTCGCAGGCGATAGCAGCAAGGACCCTTCGAGGCCAAGGGTCGTACCCGCCTACAGCCCCTACGCTTAATTCGAATGCTCTTGGCACTCATAATACGATTAAGCAGCCTCTCTTGCTAACGCCGCCCCCACCGTCCTACGCTACTGCGACTGCTCGAGCACGTCAACTGCACGAGAGCATGTTAAAGTTTGTGCATGAGATTTTCAGTTTATTCTCTTTAATTTATTTAGCTACTTAAACTAAAAGGTCAATTAATATTTATCGCGCTAAACTACCGACTTAGATTCAATGCGTCTCCTTTGAATGTTGCTTTATCATACATAGTTCCATCATCATCAAGAATACAAGTTTTTATCGATATTTATATTAGTATATGCTTTTGACGAATATACGTGATAAAATACGTGTAAGTGCATCATATACATAACTGTGCCATTCTTGATTTTTATATTTGATGTTCTGATTATTTGAATATCTGTTTTCGGAACATAAGTTTTCGAAATAGATTGAACATTATTCTTAGCAAATAACAGTTTTAATTGCTTTATACAATATTGTTACAAGGAATAGTATAGCGCGCTTTGTAATCCTATTTTATTAACGTAAATATAACATGTATAGACGGTTTTGCAGGCGTGATTGAACTTGAATTAATGTTTAGATAAGCTATATATATATATAAAACGACACCGGTCATTACGTAAAACAAAGATAATGCTGCAACTTTGTTCGTCCTTCCTCGCCATTTACAGAGGTGGGGGTGTTAACGGGAGCGGAGGGGGCGGGGATCACAAATCGTCTCAGCATAATCAGCAATCAACGGGTGGACGAGCTGAGCACCGTTCTGGACTCGGAGATCAACCTGGCCAGTACGCGACTCTGAGCAAGCAGTGCAAGACGCTAGAGTCTAGTGACTTCTACTGAGGGCACGCCCCCGCAGGGCCCGGTAAATACTTAAAAAAAAAATCAATACTCTGACGTATATAATACGATAACATTCACTAATTGTAAGATTTTCATTTGCGTTATTACATTTTACAATTACAGGTAGAGAACCACCTTGGACGCCTAGCGTGGCGTCCTTCACCGGTACCCTGTCTCACAATTCGCACGGACCCGCGCATCTTGCTACTTTCCAGGACTCGCGTAAGACGCAAACGCTGGATCCGAAGAACCTGGCCAGTCTGAAGAGGGGCCCGACTCCCGCCTGGAATCAAAATCGACCGCTTCCGCCGAATCCCGCGAGTCAGCAGCCTACGTGGGAGTTCGAGTCGCGTTCACAGACTAATATGAATCAGTTTCGTTCGTTGGTGCGGAACAAGGCGCCTAACATTCGCATTCAGGATCAAATGCAGGACCAGGTCAGAACTTTGGACAGGAATTTCTCGCGCAGCCAGTTTAACGGTACCGCTCCGCCGAACAACACGGTGCCGAACATGTACGGCACGTATAATCGCGCGCAGGGGAGGCAGGAGAAGCCGACGGTGGCTACGCTGAGTCAGGTACAGGGTAGCGATCCTAATCTGTACGCTGTAACGGAACTCTAATCGGAAGAGGATGCGGGATCGTGAGTATTCGCAGAGAGTAGAAGTATCGTTTTTACAAAGAGAGTTTCGCCTTTCAACGAAACTCAGAACATGCGATTCGGAGTTCCTATAAAAACCGAGAGAAGAAAAAACAGCGAATTGATTTCGGGGACCTGCGAAAAAAGTGAGAGAAATGAGGCGGGGGGACGAAAAAAAAAAAAGAGTTTTAGAGAACTTAGGAACTTGTGTGAGACATATACTTTATATCCGAGATTTTGTACTTGTATATCATGTACAGTGATTGTGGTACGTCCTTTCTATGTTATCCTCCCTCTTTGTTATCGCGTTCTTGATTAGACCGCGCGCGAAGTATCCAGGGACAGGCCGGAATGCATACTTGAAGCGGCGACGTATGTATTTACATTGCTTGTTGGCTGACTGGAAAGCTGCATGAAACGAACATGCACAAAAGAAACCTTCACACAAAGCTTTACATCGATATCGTTTACAAAGATACTGCTCGCTTGTTCATTCTAAATTAGCCGTTAATTTTTCGTATGACGTTTGACGTGCGAGGAGTCAGATATATCGTGACTCCCGAAGGAGATACCAAAATACGATGAGGGAACTACTGAGATATAACGGTTTTTTATATACTTTTTACATTTTAACCGAACGAATCTATGTTGAATTTTCCGTGAGAGATATTTAATATACTTTATATGTGTGTGAAAACGTATACATATACATCTAGTTACCGCACGAGTGTCTGGTGATTTTTACGAGACTCTTTGGCAGAATTCGATTGATTATAGGCCACGCTCGATACTGCCAATGCTCAGGCGAATATACTTTTAAGTACAAATACGATGGTAGCACAGGCGTTATGGGTTTTCAGTTTTTATGTGCAAACGAAAAATGGGCTGAAAAGGAACTGATTGTCCGACATAACGACAAAGGATATTTGGAAACATACTTCCACAGGCGGTATTAGTTGAAGATACTCTTTTTAAAGACAGTAAGAAAAATTAATCTGTCGTAAAAAAAAAAAAACTGAATCTTATACTTCGTAAGGGTCGAGAATGAATTTTCTGCGGAGCGCAGTCTTCCTGAGACATTCTATAACACCAGAGATATACCGGGTATCTGGCGATTATTCGGTACTCGTCGAATCGGACGATCGGGATCCGATTGCCGGAAGAGTAATTTTGTGCCTGAATAATAGCCGGTTGGACAAGAGTTGTCTACTGTTACAAGTATCCAACGAGTATCCGAATTGGCGATTCCTCCTCAATTGCCACCACGGATGCCTGTCTCTGATAATATTCGGTACATCTCTTTCTCTCTATAATTGATTACTATCTAAAAGTTTGTAAGAATTGATAGATTTTCAGTAAACGCAAATGACTTTGTACTGGCATCCGCATATAATTCAGTAAGTCTGTATATAAAGCAGTAACACTTAAGATTATCGAGTAAACGTGAAGTGTGATAAAACCGAATCTAGATGTTATTACGGATTTTGCGTGGAAGCATTTTGCCATTCGTTTTTTTATTTTTATTTTTTATTGAACGATTTAACCACGACTTTCGACGCGGAAAGGAAAATCGTGCCATTCCAGGGAAACATGCATTTAACGCAAACTACTTTCCAGGATTTTCTTAGTGCTTGTGTTTAGTTGAGTAAAAATCAATTATATATAATCGCAATACCGAGCATTTTAAGAGGAGCGTGAATAGCAAAAGAACTTAATCCAATGTAAATAATTGTAATATTTATTACAGAGCGATAGCTCGTAGAGCGATAACTAGTAGCATATAGTTTAGTTGAATGCTAATTTAAGTTTCGACGATAAAATATATGTGAATGTGCGCGCGCGCGGTGCACCGACCGCGTGCGCGTAATAGGAAATGAACGAATATCGTTTTGTTCGCTTTGGAGACGAAGAAGTATCCTAGTCAGTATATAAAGTTGTGTACATTCAGTAATAAGATCTCTTGCCAAATTTTTAACCCGGCTCAATTTGAGAATAACCGAAAAAAAAAGGAATAAGACTCGTAAAAAGAGAAATCTTTTTTCTTAAAAACATATTTGTATCGTCACTATTAATACGTACGGAAGCTATATTAGTGCGTCATTGCCCCCGATACATGTTCTAGATTTTAAGAGAAAAATTGCTTATCGAGAAAGTATACAAAATAATCCAACTTCAGTGTTTTAACACAGATATGCGCTGTATCCGTCATACGTAGCTATTCATTGTACGTCATGTTTACTTTTCGTACTTTGCAACAAATATTTTCGCTCTCCACTTCGTTTTCCGGCTCTTCGCGATATCGATTTACGATAAACGGACTTCAATTTACGGTTCAATTAAAAAAAAAAAAGAATTCATGTTTGAGTTCTCTTTTCTTTATTTCATATATATCTTTTCTTTTTTAATAACTCATAAAACACTGGAGGTGGACATCTTCAGATATTGTAACTTTGGTTACTCGAGATTTTACAGCAATGCGCGCAAAAACGGGATCAATATAGCATTGTTCAGATTGAAAACCTGCAGGTAAACGTCGCTTGTCAGTCGGTGAAAATTCTACTCGAATATTTCTCCACAAGGAGAGATATCCGATCCGCGCTCAATAATCCAGAGCGAAATTGGCGACGAGCGAGACTTACAGGCGACCAAAGAGCCCGTTTAACACGTATTTTAAAATAATCTAGAACACAGGAAACGTTGTTAAACTCTTAATATGCGAATTTGTAATTTAGACGATTGTTAACGGAACTTTTATTATAAATCGTTTGTCAATTTTTATAGTAGAAACGAGAGTCTGAGGCACATTGCACACCAGTTTTTCTAACGAGTAAAGCAGCATTTACGTTTCTCATCATTTTTATATGGTAAACGTAATGTGGTGTAAAAGAAGGAGAAAAGGAGAGAGCGTTTGCGTGACAAACACGAACAAAAGAGAAAAAGAGATCCGGATGACTGAGAGAGAAAAAGAAAGAGTATGTACGCGAGTGTATACGTCTATTATATACATATGTGTATGCGTGAGAGAGGAGAGAGAGAGAGAGAAAGAACGGAAACTCATTATTTTCAGAGATAATGGGAGTGATGTAATGATATACGACGTTGAGGAACTCATTCGAATCGGAGCATTTTCTTGGCCTACGGCAATTTCATCGCAGAATAAAAAAAAAAGAAAACATAGTTAATAAACGAAAATCAAAAAAGATCTCGCAGAATTTGATCACACGCACATCGACAAATACGGATATGTAAAAGAGATAGGGAGAGAGAAAGGGAGGGATATGAACAACGGGAGACCTAAGCTTTTGTGCACCCTTCAAGACTGATACTGGATACGCCGAAGGATCCAGGGCTCTAATTTTCCGTATATTCGTATATTGCATAAGTATGTAATATTTTACACGTGTTCGGCATGGGATGTGACGGGACGGAACGTTTATTTCTGTCATAAATATTTGTGTGTCCACATCGGTATATATTTCTGTTCGATTACTTTCTCGATTTAATTCCTGACGTATCTCTCGCTATATCTATTAGTGAAAGTATAGATAGTATATATCTACATATATACTATCTTTTCTTCTTTGCGTATTTCTCTCTCACTGCGCGAAAGAGATTTATTTACAAAGTATATGTAGAGGCTACTCGACTACTCCAGAGAACTTACGTAAGTTATTAACGTTCTTATTGCGTCTTTCTTTGTATGTGCGGTTTTGCGAATTTTGATGTAATATAAAGAGACTTATCTCGAGGAGAAAATGTAGGAGAACGAACGAAGCTCGTTAATCGATACTACTTTTTGTATATTACGATTGTGTCTAATTGCCATATTCCGGATTTAATTCCTCCTATTGTAACGGAACATGAGTATTATAAAAAGAGAAATAAAAACCTAAGATCCACAATTATCGCATTGGTATCGTATCGTCGTAATTTATCCGCTACGTAATGCGCCGCGAAAAGACATCGGTTTTTATATTACTTTATATTATTTATTCATTTAGCAATGCTTTATTACAAGTTTGGTACATAAATATACATACTGCTTGATTTATTTGTATCTTCGACATTTTTCAACAATTTACGAACAATCTCCTAATGCAGTATAACTTATTTATTGATCTTAATCATTGAAATATTTTTTCCTGGTGTCATCATCGATTACATAATACAAGAGCAACAATACGGATCTTCTTTTTCGACGTAAATATATATAAGTTTCTTTGGCGAGTTGTTTAACATCTTTCGAATACCGGAACGCTTTTCTTATATTTTCATTCAAGTATGTTCTTCAAAATCTTCTTCATAAAAGGTAAAATGTACATAGCTTATTTTTAATGCATAAAGTAAATACATGATATATTTTCTTATTACACTTTATTTGCAGTATTGTGCTTACGAATGAAGATGTAAAACTTAACGAGTGCGAATCATTAATTTGAAGATTAGCGAGCAATTTAAAGAGAGCAAAAATCCGTGAATGAAGGATAATTACTAAATAATTTTAATGACAAAAAAGCTGTAAGAATGTAAGCATATTTCGGGCTAGCCGGCTCTTGTAATTAAAGTGCATAATACTATACATAAAATTACTATTCAACAATAAATAATTTTCTTGCAACATATTCTTTTATATGACAGAAAATATATTATCTTGCGTAGTATTAATAAAGTACGAGAAGAAGAAGATAATCGATTAGATGAGAAAATTATTTTATTCTGGCCATCATGCCGCGAGAGGTATTTTCAGTAAAACTGTTATGTATGAATTTATTATAAAAGCGGCGCTGCGCTACGTGTTATCAGTCTAGTAAGTACATGGACCATTCCATGATTAAGTCAGGCTCGATAGCGGAATTTTACGAAATTTTTGGAAAAAGATTGCGAAGACATGATTTTAGATACGTAAAAGCGAGAAATATCTTCGGCGAAAAACAGCCAGTTAAAAGTATCAGCAGCAAGATTAAAATTAAACCGTCGCACACGCGTCTCGTTCTATTTAACCCAATCGATAAGCTATACAAGATACGGTCTAATATTTCGCTAAAGACTGTACCTCCTAGAGGGAATGTTTTAGCGTTTTACGTTCAGAAAGCATTATTCTTATTCCAAGTTTAACAACTTGGAACGATGTGCTCTCGAATTTATCGAAATAATGTTTACTACGACTTCGTTTGCGCGGATTCTTCCTTCACCTGGGGCTGAGAACTGACATTGCTTATTAGAGGTACATTCTTACCGCTCTGCAGGCTAGAGTGACTCGACGATCGACTGTGGCTTTGACTGTTAGCACCGACTGGCGTTTGCACTAGCGGCTGAGGCGGAGTTCTGGCGCCGGAACCGTTACTGTTTGTGAAATTAGGTTGCAACTGCATGTGGTACTTGTAGATATTCTCCGTACTCTCCACGATACCTGTATCAACAAATATCGCGTAAAACATTCTATTTATCACGATTATCACGAATATCTAATATATTGCTAAGAAAAAATACAATTATGACGAGTAAATGTTTGTTGCATGGAAACTACGATTACCAGCTTGCAAATTTAGGCTACGACCGCGAACACCCGTTTCCTTCGAAATAGGGCTCCACCAATTGACAAAAGTTCCTACGACGGGAACGTGCCTGAGGATACCCTCTTGCCACAGTTTCTCCGCGTTTTCTCTCTCCAGATCCGTTTGCGCCGTCTCGATGCCTCTCTTAACTACTTCGGAGATGGTATCCATCATTTTAGAACTAGCTTCCACCTCCTGGCCAACTTGCAATACTAAAGATAATAGTTCGGGCACGTCTGGAAACAATAATCATTCGTATGAAAGAGGCACATGTGTATAAAATTGCAATGGTGATGAAAGCGCCTTTACTTGCCTGTGTCCTGTGTCACCATGCCAAATCGCACGCAGGCTAGACCGTCCGCGCCTTCCCCGAGGGAAAACGCGGCATCCGTGCTGCGCAGGGTTTCGACCAATTGCATATTCAGTTTGTTTAATTCCTCCCTTGCCTGATCGGTCATAACGTGAATCCAGGTAGGTGGAGCGTAACGCACACCTCCCAAACCGGCCCAACCCGGCATTTCCACTAAATGCAAAGAATCATTCTCCGAGACTAAACGTATGAAGGTGTCTTTGTGTTCCACTGTCGCCAGCAATATTTCCTATTCAACGAGATTCAACGATGGCGTTATTAACGAGTTTACGATCGTCGTTGGCTGTAATCGCGACGTCATATCCCCACCGTGTTTTTTAACGTTAAATGCGATGAGAAAATTTATTAGGTGAAATTATTCATTATAAAAAAAAAAATCGATGAATCATCATGATTGCGCTCGGTAGGAATATGAATTAACGTGATCCAAGATAGCCTTACTATTTGTTGATCAAGGCAGGTCACTAAATTGTCTATGTCTTCGTTCGTGGGTGGCTGATCGGGATTCTCCAACGGACAGATGCGAATCGCAACACCGCACTGCTCTATATCACAAAGTTCTATCTGTATATTGTCAATGTCCCTCTGAAGAATCTGTCCCAACCAGGAGTTCAACTTATCGTAATAAGGCAGCACGCGATCCGTGGCTTGAAGATCCTTATTCGTAGATACGAATTGGAAAACTAACGCGTTGGCTACTACTTCAAATAATTGTAAATTGTTCACGGGGTTTGCTAGATATTCGCTTAAAGTATAGGACTCCGTTTCGCCGCCTGGCGGTTGACTCTGAAAGAGGATGAATGATGAATTTTGATAGAGATACTCCTTTTTTTAAGGAAGTGCGTAAAAACCTACCAGTATTCTAATGCAAGAGAACTCCTTAATCTTATTGTACAATTCTTCCACAGCCAAGAAACATCTTTTAAATCTATTATGTACACCTTCTCGACCTAAAACCTGCAGAACAGTCCACAAAGGCAAAGTCGGTAGTCGCCTCGACAGGGAATCTGCCATCAATCCTGAAACTAACGATAGAGTAGTATCTCTCGGAGTGGGTCGTCCACCTTTAATATCTGCTAATCTGTACAATGTCTATAAGCAAAAATTAAGGAAAATCGGAGCAACGATATTGACTAATATTATATGTAAAATTGAGTTAAATATCAAAAGAATATAACTAAATCATCTATATGAAACATGATGATATGAAATGCAAATCCCTTTTTTAGGAATCTTTAAAATATTTTAACACATTCTGGTTCAAATATCATTATTATTATTCATATTGCAGCTATTCTGTTAAACTCGAAAAGACGTGAAAGGATACGACCACTGGTAGCGACGGTATACCAAGCCACGTTCCGAGCGGTAACGTAATGCTGTCCGCTATTTTCGACGGCTGTAATAGAAACAAATTTTCAGAAAATTTCTTCAAAAGTATTTGGCGACGCTAAAGATACCCAAACTTTACTAATGGTAAACTATGCCAGAATATTTACCAGATCTTTCGCCATATTCAGCGCGAGTGCAGCTAGCGAATGCCCTCTGAGATGCAGCCAGACGTTATACTTGTCGCATATCGCTCGCAATCGCGTGATATTGTCGCAATGGCCCGTCAACACCGAGCCGGCTTCGGCCAGAACTAGCAATGGCGTTACGTTGTTCGACTGAGTGTCTTCCGCTAAGCGTCGTTCCAGCGCCGACACGTCCATAGTGTGCCTCGAGCCGAACATAGTGTTATGTGGGATTGGTCTTATGCAATGAAGCGGCAAAGAGAGCTACAAAAATACAACAAGTCTTTAATGCGTTATATACCTTCAATTGGTGTTTCTCCAGATTCCTTCTTGATACAATTTCTTTGCCACAAAGAATCAATTATCAAATTTTCTTGCAAGCAACATTCTTTTAAATTGAACGATATTCCTATACTCGGCTTCAACGCTCGGGAGGAAGGATTGAGGAGCATTTACCTGTCGGCACAAATGCTGAACGACACCCATGGGTGCAGCGACGGAGCTGTAGATCAGGGGCGGTTGAGACACGAGTGCGGTAAAGCCCTCCTCCATGTATCGCGGGTATTTTCGATGTAGAGCGAGTCGCGTAACCCTGACCAGCCCCTCGAGGTGATCCTCGTGGAAGGAAGACGCGCAGTCGACGAAGCGGAAGATGTGGCTCAGCCATCTCGTCGTGTCGGCCGCGAGACGACCCGCGAGCTTCTGCGCGTGTGACTTTGGTAGCGCTACCGCGTAAGCCGAGATGGTGTGCGTGACTAAGGCCAATTTTGCCGTCTCGGTTAGAGCTGGCAGGGCGGTGATCTGACTGATCGGCGAGTCCGTGGAACCTGGCTCGATTGGTTGCGGCGCGTCCTCGTGAACTACCAAGTCCTAAACAGAAATCGGTGCTAAAACTAGGTGTCTTTGGTATCTCATAGTAAATGTTGGTTGTTATCGATTGTATCTCTACCTTTTTACGATTTACGTAGAGAAATCAAGATCTGAGAAAGCAATGTAATGTTAAAATAAGAAATGTGTATATGCTAAAACACAAAACGTATATTTAAAAAGTAACGTAATAAAGAGACAATATTTTTTATTGCATTGATTCATGTCTATGTGAATATACCGAAATATATCTGAAGAGACAACAAGTAATGTATATTAGCATATATACACGTCGGAAACAATATTTAATTTATTTAAAAAAAAGATGTCGGAAAATATCCGAAGAAGAAAATGTACATGTATCTTTCTCGAGTTGTAAATCATGCTCGTATCTCATTTCCATTTTCTATTTTTTAATGACCGAGAGAATGACCAAGGAGAATTTATTTCGAATCGGTGATCGGAATCAAAGTCCTCTGTCTTTGACTCTCCGCTTCTTATGCTTTATTCTACATTCAAAAAGCTTCGAAAACTACACAAAATAGATCTCTAGTCCTGAAAAGTACACAAATAAGTCTCTACATGTCACAGTCTCAAAATAACGGTTTGAGCAAGGACGCAAAGAAAAGAAGAAAAAAAGAAGAAAAGAAGAAGAAGAAAAGAAGAAACAAAGAAGAGAAGAAAAGAAGAAAAGAAGAAAAGAAGAAAAAAGAAAAGCGATAGTAATAAACACCGACACGTAAAAGCTGCAATAGAAATCAGTGAGAAATCAGTGATGCAGAAATCAAGTTTGCATGTACTCCGCTGTCATCATCTCGCACTCTCGCAGCGGACACGCGAGACGTACACAATCAACGAACGACACAAAAACACGGCTCTCCCACGTGACGCGCGCGATTATCGCCGCTGTCGCGCTATCGGTCGCGGTCTTAATTGCGACGGACCGTTTCCGCCGGTCGTACGTGGGTGCGTAAACGTGGCGTCCCGCGCCGCCCCGCACCTGTATCAACGCCAATATCTCGTCCGGTTTCCTCGGCTGCGTCAGGAATCCCGAGGGGTTGTTCCACGTGGTGCCGCCGCCGCCGCCGTTGCCGTTGTCGTTGTCGTCGTCGTCGCCACCCCCGTCGGCCGCCCGCTCCACCGCCCGCTCCAGCCGCGCGATCACCTGCGACGCCTGGAACTGCAGCGCGCCCACCTCGCCCGTCGTCGCGGTCGGCGAGCCGTCGCCGCCGTCGCCGCCGCCGCCGCCGGTGCCACCGACCTGTCAAAATCGAAGAAACACCCATCGATTTAACCTCACGGTTGCCGTTTCCGTAACGCGATCGCGGATTCACCCGCGTCGCCGAACTCCCCGTTCCACTAGGCCGCGTTAATCGCCGCACGGTTACGCACCTCCGCTATGTTCAGCGCTATACTTTCCATCGCCGCGTTATCGTTTGTGTCAGCCTC